>NW_023416884.1:491825-532462 GCF_002922805.2 Oryzias melastigma | reverse complement strand
ATCAGTTCAGCGGGCCCTGTAGCATAAAATAATTGTCGACCAAACTGTTGCTTCAACCAATCAGATTTGGAGTAGGCGACACGAAGGTCCTCTAGCAGGCGCACAGAAACGTCATCATTTTCACGAGCTTTGATTGGATAGCTCGCAGCTCGCTCGAGGAGCGGCGTGTCAGGTTTGAAGATGTTGCCAGTGGAAAGTGTCTCATCGTCTGATTTTTGGTGGAAAATGAATGTCTGGGTAAAGTTGTGGCACAGTTTTGTCTGGCACGGGTAAAGGAGTTCCGTGACTCCGTTGAGCGGGAGTGAAGTTGATACAAGGAAATCTACGAGGCCCCTGAACGCACCGCTGGCGCGTGCAGCGCAAAATCCTCGCGCGCACTACCGACAATATTATTTTCCAGACACAGATCAGATTTCAAGATCACAAAAACTGATGTTTGTCTCCCTCCTTGACCACAAGAGGCTTCAGGAATACCAGAACATTTCCCGCATGCAGCCTTTTCCAGCTTATCACAGCCACGGAACACTTTCCATCTGCATAACGCATGGATTCTGCACGACAGAGTGATTGAAATCTTCTTGAGGATAGAAAGGATGGATTTCGTGTTTAAACAATCTGGATTTTTGGTGAGTAAAATTTTGCTATCTCCCTACATAATATTGAAATTTATCAGGTTATTGTTGATGCTTTTGGTGTGTGTGTGGCAGTTGTACCTGCAGTAGAAGTTTTATTGCCATAAAATAGTTAATGAGGGTTGGATTGATTCAGATGGAGCACTACTGAAGGCCTAGGTGTGAAATGCACGGCCCGCCACTGGATGATGGTGTACTCTCCACAGATATTAGCGGTCCTGTCCAAGTTTCCCTCTCAAATTCCCCTCTTATGCCTGCAGCATATCATGAACCAGAGTCCTGTCTGAGCTACTGTCTTTACAGCAATGTTTTTAGATTCTGGGAAAAAAAAACATCACATTTAGCTTTACAACTTATTTCCATAAAACATATCTTTTTCGAACATATTTATACTGTATTTTGGCTTTCTTTTAATCCAGAGGTTTCTGGGATATTTTTTAAAGGATATTGAACAGCAACAAACTAGTAAAATATCAAAAGGTATGTCATATTTGCTTTAGTGCAAATGGGTTTATTTATAAAACATGTTAACAGAGGTCTCAGATGACAGGCTTTGAGGGCTGGCATCCTGCTTTAAGAAATCCTGCCTCACCTACTTCTGATTACCTGGATCAGGTGTGTTAAGGCAATAAGGATCTTCAATGGCATAGTTGGAAAACAAGTAGGACACCGGCCCTCGAGGCCTGGAGTTTGTGACCTGTGCCTCAATTGAAGGCAAAAATCTTTAAGCAGAACTTGTTTAATCATGGTTGTTGTTGTATTCAATTACAATTTAAAATATTCCATAAAGACAGGATTATCCTAATCATTTGATATTAATCATAACTAGAGCTGAAGTAGTGGTTAGCACTTTTTCCTCTTTTTATTTTTTTCAGTTTCCAGGTCAGTGATTACACACCTCTCAGTGTGCCAGTCATCGTATACAAGTGACTAAAAACTTGAATTATTGCAGAATAACTGTAAAACAAGTATTTCTGCGAGAAAGAGAGCTGACCATGGACCCAAAGAAGAACCAATTATGTGGTGACTATGATGATATCAGACAATGACTGGACAACATCCAGGCTACGCTAACTCCGCTATGGGAGCTCGTGGAAGAGATCTGACGCGACAGAGGACGATATGAACGAGATAAATCGGCTTGATCTCCTGGAGACAAGAGTAGACGATATGATACAACAAGCAAGAATGAACAATGTCATTCTGACAGGATTACAAGTCAAACCCCAATCTCGCCCTGATGCTGCTAAAGTTAGCAGAGAAGCTAACGGTGGTGCTGCAGACAAGAGCGTAGGGAGTTCATTTGGAGCATTTCTTCCATAAAGGATTTCCTAAGGTCTAAATACCGTCCAGAACTGCCACCAGCTTCCCAAGAGCCAGATAAACCAATGATTATCAGGTTTCAAACTTTTTGAGCATTTGTTATGAAATACTTTTATCAAGACTTTAATTAAAGCCAGGATGAGCAAGAACATGTTAAAGGTATCAGAGCAAGAATGGACATTCTGACAAATAGAATTATTGAGTAATAGCTGTTATTTTCTCTGTAGAAGTCTATGGGATTTTGGCTTCTTGGAAAACCTGTAATAGAGGTCACTCATAAAGGCTTGGCACCAGCAACTTTGTGATCCTGAAAGGGATTCCGAATATGTTTAGATGGTATGAAGTGATCATCAGATTAATTGGAAGGGTTCCCAGTGTAATTCATGTACTGAGAGAGCTACAGATGACAGTAGAAAGGAAAGTCATTTTTAAATGGAAGATTAGGAGGAAAAATCCAGAGAAAGGGTGTCAAACTCAATCGCAAGAAAAACGCAAGATAAAATTGGTCCATAAATAACAATAACATAAAATGATCTGGAGGGCTGAATATATTTACCTGGAGGGCCGGATTTGGCCCCCGGGCCTTGACTTTGACACAAGTGATCTAGAACAATAATTAGTCAGGGTGACTATCTCAGAGGTCGGAGAGGACCAGATAGAGAGACATACTGGAACACGTGTAGTAAGATAGACATCAGGTTTATAACTACAGAGATTAGAGAAAATGACACAAAGAAACCCAGATATAATCTATATAACACATTTTCTTGCTTCATAAAAAACAAATAGTCACAGAAACACACAATAATTCAAAATTACAGCATTATAAAGAGTATTTGTAAAATGAAACAAACAAGAAATAAAATAAAATAAAATACTGTAGCATGCCTATTGTTCCATCAGAAGACATTAAGTTATTCCATCTATTCATTTTCTGTACTAATTCTAGTTTAAATGTCACACGGCAGAGGACACCCTACCTTGCCAGACAATCGCAGGCCAATATTATATATTATATAAATAGTCAAAAACGTTGTTTAGTCCTTCAAAGTGTCCTTCCCTTCTGCAGATGTCTTACACAGAAAAGGGAAATAAAAATAAAAATAGTAAAATATAAAAATATATCTTACACATCCATTGTTCTTTAAATATAAACCACAGGAAAAAATGCTTGCATAGTTTTTATTTTTATTTTTTTTATAAAGATCATTAATACATGGTCTAAAGGTTCTGTTGTCTTACACTCGAATAAACACAGACTTTGTTGGTGTCGTTCTTCTGTCTTGATCTGTTGGACCTCTTCACATTTATAGCAGCATAATGGAGACTTTCTGTGTCTTTGTTCTCAACCTGAAACCAAATTGACAGAAAAGATTCATAATATGAGCTTTTTGTGAATCCAAGATGAACATGATAACTGAAGAGAGTTGAGTCTCACCTCTGAGCTTCTTAAGGGGGCAGCAGATGACCCTTCTTCTGGTTATTAAACACAGAAACATTTAATTTCCAGAATGCATTTGTTGAACAGTGAAATAAGTTTGTGTACCTGTGGAGGTGCAGTTGTTTCTCTTGTTGATCTTCCACAAAAGAAAAAGCAGAAAAACAACGAGGACGCTGATGATGGTCAATAATCCAACCAAAGTGTGAAGAATCACAGAGTTCAGAGGAACTGCAGAGTTTGACACCAGAAAAAAAAAATAATAATAATTTTAAATTCATCTGAATATTGTTTCATCCAGAAACTTGATTCTTTAAAGTTTAAACTCACCTTTGAAGTCCAGCTTGGTCCCGTTTCCAAACAAAATGTGTCCACATGAGGCAACAGCACAGTAGTAAATCCCCGCATGAGACTGAGTCAGGTTCTTCAGGTGGAGATTGTAGACACAACTGTGTGTTTTTGTGTTGTTATTTCTCTCACACTGATCATTCCTGCCTCCATCAGTGTAAATGAGTCCTGGATGAGAGTCTTCAGAGTCTTTGAACCAGTAAACTCTGTGTTCTCCATCACAGCTCCCAGTGTGTACTGTACAGTTCAGAGTCACAGAGTCTCCTGGATGGATGTTCTTAAAGGATGACTGATCCACTGAATCCTTGAGATAAAAAGAAGCATCCTTCACATAGACAATAAAGCTCTTCAAAAATGTAAGTGAGTAAGAATCAGAACTTATGCAGTGATATGTAGCGGAGTCTGAAAATTGCAACTTAAAAATCTTCAAGTGATGATTTTTGCCTTTTGCATCCAATTCAAAGCGTGAGTCAATCTCAAATTCCTCATAAAATTTCTTCTGTGAAGTGTATTCATAGAAACTGGACATAATTTTAGGCTTTTGTCCCAAACTTTGCTTGTACCAGTAGATCTGAACTAAATTATCATCTTTAGAGGAACATTCTAAAGTAATATTTTCACCAGCGCAGACAGACAGGAAGCTGCCTTTCTCCTGTGCAGAGGGGAACGATTTCCGACAATTCTTCTGTCCTGAAGTGAAACAAAAAACAATATTACATCTGAGAAACACAGTTAAAAAATAAAGTCTGGCAAAATGTTTAGAAACATTCGTAAACAACAAACCATAACTCACCATTTGTTCCTACAACCAAACATGTTAGAAAGAAAACAACATAGTTTAAACTCATCGTGTCTGGATTCTCGCGCTGAATGTGAATGCAAGTGACGATTTTTCACATTTATAGTGAGAAGCCCGCATGTGATTGGTCTTCTGAAGTAACAACAGCGTTAGGAAACATGATCACATGATCAAAGCCACAACCAGTTTTGTGTCTGTACAAATGTGATGGGAGTGTCCACTTGCAGACAATAAAAGGCTGACTTATGTTTATTTTCCACATGATTTTAACAACTAAACTATGATCAGATACAGAAACTTTGAACAGTTTATTTACCAAAAGACTAATTTATGAAATGTGATGCCCCAAGTATTGTGGGTTTTTTTTTGTTTTTGTTTTTTTGGATGTTACGCTTTTACTTGTATATAAGTTTCTTTGGTTCTTCTTCCTGGTACTAAGAGGTAACTAAGGGTGGAGCTTCTACTAGTGCTAGAGATTCATTGAAATAACCCAGTTATTGGTAACAGAGAACAATAAAAGAAGCCTTTAATTTGATTTCTTTGTTGGTCAAATTTCAGGGACTGGACCATCATGGTAGTTCACCATCTGTTTGAGTGCCTAAGAATAACGGGCTCTAAGAATCTGCGACAGACTGGCGACCTGTCCAGGGTGAACCCCGCCTTCGCCCTTCAGTAGCCGGGATAGGCTCCGGCACCCCCGCAACCCCAAAAGGGAAGAAGCGGTCAGGAAGATGGATGGATGAAGTTAAACCAGTGGAATTCTGACCAATCTGTGATCTCAAATGGAACCAAGCAGGTTTACAAAATGAATGGGATGGATATCTAAGTATTTTTGAGGCAACTTTCAGTAATCAGCGTCAAAAGTTAAAGAGGTGCGATAGTTGTTAAAAATGTCAACATTGAAGCTTAAGCTTCATGCAACATGCAGTAACTGGTTAATGTGATGACTTAATGGGATACAGAGTAATTCCACACTGTTTTCTTGCAATCAGCTAATTCCAAAAACAAAATATTAATAACTTAATAAATAGTCTAAAGTCTTGGAAGTAGAGAAAAAAGTAAATAATTTCCCCCAAAACTTCCACCCAGTGAAATAGATAGACAGGAAGCATCTTCAAATAGTCAGAAATTCTGTTTTGTTAAATTTTAATGTTCTCAGTTCCACAAATGGTTAATAAGACAGTGAAGAAAAAATGATTCCCTCAAAAATCAGAATTCAGTGCCCATCTGAGAAACTGCAACATTTAGTAATTTTTTGTTTGCTTCAAATTCTGAGGCAAAAGGTTTTGCTTCTCTGACGGAACTAAGCTAAGTACATGTCACAGGCATGGTTCTGTGATGGGATCCTCCTTTGCAGCTTGTGCAGCAGTTAAATTTCCACACCGGTAGCTAAAGGGTTTCACAGTCAGTGGGATTAGAACAAAGTGACTGATTGGGCACAACAGTAACTCAGGCAGAGGGGCATCAGATGATAATCAGAGAAGTTTTCTTGTGGGAGGTGTTTTTCTGGAACTGGGTGTGGTCCCCTTGTTCCAGTGGAAAAAAAAAATAATTATATATATATATATACAACAGAGCAGGAGATTGAGAACAATTCCATATTTTCTTTTTTGTGGGAAATAGTTTGTGACTATCACTTTAGGACCCAACGTGATCACACAACAAAGCATTGGAATGTCCAAGAAGACATAGATCTAGAAGATCTAGAAGATCATAGAAAGAACTTGGCTGGTCAGTACAATGTCCTGACCTCAACTTGTCCAACATCAGAGTCTGAGAGGAAATGGGCAAACCTGTAATGGGCGCAAAGGTAGCTCGCACAAAAAATCAAAGTCGTAGGTTAGCCTGTAGAGAAAAAATGTGCTTCCATAGAGGTGCTGTAGATTTTTAGGTTGTCCAGGCCAGCGAAGGGTCATAAAATAAAGTGGCGGCATCTTAAGGAGAGTACATGTGTGTCTTACAGTTCCCCTGCTTGCTCAGCCACCTCAAAGTATGTCATGAATACGGAATGCACCATTCTTCTGTGAGTGGTAAATGAATTTTGAAGTATTTGTACGTCACATGCGAGTTGTGCGCACCTATGACATACGAGTGATGCTTTTGTACGGTGCTCTTATGCCACTCTGGCACTACTGGTCCTTTTCTGACGGTGTGCAAAAGCTACATGATACAGCAGTGTGTGTAAGACGCCTGGTGGAGGCCCACACAAACATATCAGCTACTCATGCCTACTTCACCCTTACTTACTTTTACATGTTGTTTAATAGGCCATATTGTGTACACTTAGTAGAATTGTGCACAATATGGCCTTTTGCCCACAGCATTCCTGTAGTGGAAACTGCTATTTTATGACCTTTTACAGGCTCAGACAACCCAACAATCTGTACGGACACCCCCCTCCCCCATTATTCCATTTTGAATAAAGCTTTACCACTATCCTGTTCTCCGCTGAGAGAATCATTAAATACTCATTGAGTCCCTGAGTTGGTGCATTCTGGGTCCACTTCTTCACTTCCTCAGAATTGACATGAAAACTATTAGAACAATAATAATAAGGAAGATACCAACAACATTTTCTGGTGGTCAGTATAACATGTTTGCTCGTAAGTTTTATGACATTTTATATTTTCTTTTTTGAATAAAATGTTTTTTTGTTTTGTTTTTGTTTCTGCAGGTTGAGCGTTTAAATAAGAGTCAAGCTCTGGTGAGAAAGTTGAGCAGCTTTTGTCAGATGTGGTTTTACTGCACTGAACTAAGGTGTGAGAAAAATGCCCCTGCAATGGAAAATGGGGGGTGGGGGATCAGCAAACCCTTTGTTTGCTCCGTAGTGCGTGCAAATATTCTTCTGCACATGATGCAGCAACTTAACAAGTTTAATAAACTATCCAGTCAACCTCAAATGTTTCAGTACTTCACCTTCATTAGGTCTCCAAAGCAAAATGTCCAAAAGACTAATGTAAGAGTTGTTATGTAAACTGCAGTTAAGAAGAAATCTTTTGCTTTTATTTAAACATTAATCTCTGTTACCAAGGAAAATCATACTTTTAACACAATAAATAGAGTTGCAGGTAAAATCACAGCATTTTTGAACATTAAAGAAGGATAATATTAACATATAACCCTCTTATTAAGCAGCATTGATGCTGTTATAACATGAAATCAAAGATGGCAGCTACAACCACATGCTGCTAAAGACAACAACATCACAAAAAGAAAACTGTAACACAAACTTTGTTGGAATTTCCATCAAATCACAAATTTTTACCCAACAGTACATAGTTTTTATTCAAACCTGTTAATTTTTTTTGACCAATCAAAACATAGGATCTTTTCACCTTTAACTTAAATAAAACATGAATAAGACTTTCATGACTTTAAGTAAACCTCAAGGTTTGTAGAAGTTTTCAATATCAGTTTTTGTATAAAAGTTTATTTTGTTTTTCAGTAAAATGTTTGTGGTCACAACTGAAGTCTTCCTGTAGAAAAAACACACAGAGCAGCTCATGTTTTGCTGCCTCAACTTTACACTTCTCATTCTATGTTTGGATCCTGTTGATGCTGCTCAGACCACACTGCCCCCCCACCCCCACCTTTCAGTATGAGTGAGTTTGAGTCACCGGTGCCCAGCAAATGTTTGCAGATAAAAAGACTTGAGCATCAGCATCCAGCTCTCTATCTTGCTTCTGTCCTTTTGTGAGAACTTCAAAGTTGCAGAGTTCTGGATTCTGGTGATTAAACCTTTAGAGTCCAAAGGTGAAAGAAGTCAGTCTGCACTCATCTCTGTACATGAGGGTTTCTAAGGTTTCATCAAAGTCTGACACAAGTTTCTCTCATAATTCTCTACATCTGTGCTGAAGTCCTGAATGTAGCAGCTTTGTGGATTTTGAGAAACTCTGTTTCAAGAACAAAGTGACATATTTCAAACACAAAGTTCATAATGCTCAGCTGCAGTTCCAGCAGCTTCCTGACTGGGCCTGGTGGCAGCATACAGCACGTCTGCAGCTCTCTGATATAAACCTACTTCCTCTTTGCTTAAAGCCAGACATTCAAAACGGTGTAGTTTAGATTGTCCAATTCCAGATTATGTACACCAGAACATTCAGTCTAAACATAAAAAAGAGCTTGGCTAGCATAAAGGAAAAGGACTAAAAGGATCATATAATAAATGAATTTTAGCAGAAGACTTGGTTTAAATTGTCCATGAGAAAAATAATTATCAGCCGTGCTGCACAAAAATATACAAAACCCAATTCAATCTTGGAAGTTAAATGTGTAATTAGAAAATACAGTTGTTAAAGCATACACTTTGAATTACAATGTTGACAAAGATTGTTTATTTAACAGATCTTGTTCTTACCATTGAGCTGGATTCTCAGGACTAGTCTTACTTGTTGGAGGTATTAGCTGAGGTATGGCTTTCCTAGTTGCCTATTCCAGGTTGTAGTTTTCCTGTGGAATTCCAAGGTACTTGTAACTGTCCTCAATGTCTGCTATTGTTCCTTCTGGGAGTGAGACCCCTTCTGTGTGGACTACCTTGACTCTCTTTGTCACCATCCGACTACATTTCTCAAACCCGAATGACATCCCAATATCAGTACTGTAGATCCTGGTGGTGTGGATCGAGTTCGCTCTTAGCGTGTAGGTTGATGTCATCCATGTAGACGAGGTGTCTGGTGGTGTTGGTCCCATTAACGAGTCAGTATCCAAAGCCAGTCTTATTGATTATTTGATTGAGGAGGTTCAGACCTATGCAGAACAGCAGTGGGGACAGAGCGTCACATTGGTATTTGCCACATTTGATGGACACTTGTGCATGTGGCTTTACATTCATTTCAAGGGTGGTTTCCCTTAACCTCATTGACTTCTGTTGATGTTGTACATTTCCGAGCAATCAGCGATCCAGGTGTGTGGCATTGAGTCATAGGTTTTCTTGTGATCAATCCAGGCTGTGCACAGGTTGGTGTATCGTGACTTGCAGTCGTGAGTGACTGTTTTGTCAACAAGGAGTTGTTTTTTGGAGATGTTAGCCCCTCTGGTATCTCTACCCATGTCCTATGCATTATTCATGTATTGATCCATTTGCTAAGTTAACTTGGTTGCACTGATGTCTGACATGACCTTCTGTGTTGTGGAGAGCCGGGTTATTGCCCAGTAGTTGTGTGCCCTCTGAGGGATCCTTCTGGATCAGGATCGTTTGCCCTCCCGTTAGCCATTTGGAGTGAATCTCATCTCTTGGCAGCTGGTTCATTTGTGCTGCCAGGTGCTCCTGGAGTGCAGTGAGTTTCTTAGGTGTGTATCATGTCAGGATGCGGTGATGTCCAGTTCTTCATACCTGAGGTTCTTTCTTGGATCTCTGACCACTGTGATGGTTAATGGATTCAGTTCAAGGAGATTGCTATGCTCTTTCCTCAGAGAGAACGGGCATTGAGAAATGCTGTTATGTCCTGCCTCTTTCTCTATTATAGTTTTCCACTGCTGTTCAGCTTACAGCGTTGGTGGGGTCTGCCCTGCTGCTTTGAAACTACCACTGAATGTACACTTTTGCAGGTTGAGTTGCAAACAGCCTGTTTCATTGTCTCTTGTGTGCCTTTATTTGGCAGTTTCCAGTGTCTCAGGTATGGGCATCTGGCTGTTTTATCTTCGGCACTTGCTTTTTCATTGCACCTCTTGGGGCCTATGTCAGTTGACTCACTTCTCTCAGAGCTGCCTTGATTCTAGCCTCCAACCAGTTCCTTGAGTCGCTGGAAATTCCCTCTATCATAATGTGGTGTGACTGAAGTGGCCTGGATAACATAGGAGGGAGTCATCCTTTAAACTTCAGGACCATAACTTCTATTCACAGCAATCCACAGCTGTACAGTTCATACAAGCTCCCTCCTTCTTTTATCTCTACTTTTGCACTAAGCTTCTTCCCTTTTAAAAATCCCAGCTAATTGGCTGGCCGCGCCCAGGAAGGAAGGAACCTTAACCAAAAAATAGAAAAAAACACACAAAGAACAAAAGTGTCTCGGAAACTATACATTTAAAGTCCTGTGAACAAAAACAGACATAAAAGCAAACACATTAAATCATTACAAATCAATAAAATAAGCAGTGTTGGGCATCTCACTTCAAAAAAGTAATTAGTTATAGTTACTAGTTACTTCTCCCAAAAAGTAATTGAGTTAGTAACTCAATTACTGCATCTTCAAAGTAATTAGTTACTTGGAAAAGTAACTCGTTTTAAATTACTCTTTAAATATGGTAATATTTTGTATTTTTTCCTGCGTTACAAATAAAAAAAATAATAAAAACAAATAAAAAAAATAATTTACATTCAATAATAGATGATAACCGACAATAGTATACTGGTATAGTTTTCCAATGGAGTCATATTGTCTAAGTTTAGGATACACATGAGAGAGGGTTTAGGGAAAGAATTTTCAATATTTATTTGTCAGAATTATCACACAAAACACTGCAACAAGTGGTATATAAAAAATGTAACTTCACACAAAAAAGGTAAACGTTTCAACTATTAACATACTTCAAGTATCTTACCTACAACTATAATTAAACAAAATGGCTTAAAAAACTGAAAGTGCAAAACAATAATAAATTAATAAACTACAATTATTAACCCATATTTCTGCTAAGAGGAGCAGCTCTCTGCATCTCTTTTTTCTCTCCCAAAATCCCGCAGCCCCGCCCACTCGCTCCGGAGTCTGCTCACTGCGTTGATCTGTGCGCGCTCGTGTCTGTCTGTGTTGTGTGTTTTATAAATATTACCCCGTTTCTGCTAAGATGAGCTGCTCTCTGTCTCTCTGTTGTCGTTTTATTAACTCCCGAAACTCCTCACTCCGCACCGGAGTCTATCCACGTTGATCTGCGTGTGTACGTGTCTGTGAAAAAAGAAAAAAAAGTGTGCGTGCCTGTCTGTTTTGTGTGTCTCTGTGCTCGCGCGCGCACGTTTGTGTTGTGATTGTATGTTTATATCCGTGTCTACCGCCTGTTTAGACACAAAAACATGATCACATTTGTCAATCGTGGCATTTTATTGTGAAAAACTGGTTATATTTTGAAAAGAAACCGGATTTTCTCATGTATCTTGATGCAACTTGGGGCGCGTAACACAAGCAACTTTCGGGTGCGAAGCGCCCAGCTCCAGCAAGATCATCAAACTTTGAAGTAACGCGCCGCGATTTACACGAAGTAACTATAACGGCGTTACAGCGAGGATGAAAGTAATTAGTTAGATTACTAAATTACTTGATTTATAACGCCGTTAGTAACGCCGTTATACTTAAACGGCGTTAGTCCCAACACTGAAAATAAGCAAACAAATTCAACTCTTCTCACTTCTTCTACCCCACCCTTAAACAGGAAGTCACTACCTTGGCCACCATTTTGCCCTGTGAGCATCAGGAAGAGGAGGGAGACATCACGAAATCAATAAACAAGTTTAAACATCTGGAATTTGTTCTGTTCCTACATTGATATAAGGTCAGCACTTTTAGAAATGCAAATAGGTGAAAAGTAGATACAACTGCTTTGCCACACTCTCATTCACTTTTACACTTCTGGCACCATTTTGTACACATTCAAGCATTCTGTAGAAACTGCTAAATCCTCTCCTCTCCTTCTTATTGGTCTCCTGTCTTTTTAATGTCAACATTAACTTAGTGCCCCCTGTAGACTCTGTATTGTCAATATTGTAGTGCAAAGATGTCATGTTTTATTTGTCGGTTATTTATATTGGACTGTCATTCTGTTTTTGTATTGTCACCGCAAACTCAGGCCAAAGAAAAATAAAAAAAAATTTCTCAATCAACCTACCAGGATGAATAGGTTCTAGCTAGGTTCGATTTATGTCATGATTTGCTGTTGCAGATCTGATTTGTTGTCCAAATCAGTTTATTTTAAACAATCTGATCAAGAGAATAGAGGAAAAAAATGAATTTAATTTTATTGCACCTCAACTGGGAAAACATGTCAATTTACAGAGAGAAATTGATTGTGATAACAATAAGTTTACAACAGACACAACAGATGTTACACTTTCTGATTCCTTCAAGCTATATTTTACAAAAAAAAATACAACAATTCCAAACTATAGCTTTTGAAGGTGCATTTGTAAACTCTAACATGCTGGCTGTTCTGTCAGTAGTCTTTCATATAACAACCAATTTCATTTCAAGGTCACAGGGCAGGGTACACTTTATGTTGCCAGACAATCACGGGTCATAATTACACATTTAAATAGTCATATACATACAGTGCATTGGAGTTTCCTTCCATTCTGTTTGTAAGCTCAAAAGTTATATCAATATATAAAACAAAACTCATAATGATGTGCTAAAATTATTCGTTTTTTTTTTTTAAATGAGAAAAAAAACCATGTCAATTTCTACTTCTTTTGACTTTGTCAGATTTTTTAGTTACCTGCATGTAATAAAACACATATTTATTTCTCAATAAAAAGGGTAAATGTGTTTAAACTGATCAAAAATAAACCAAAAAAATCTGACTAGAAGAATAAAATCATGTATAAAATACATTGTTTTATTTTTAGTAGCTAACAACATTGACTAAAACCTTGTGAGTGACTTACAGGTTTAGATCTGTTGTCTCACACTCGTATACACACATTCTGTGTTTAAGTCGTTCTTCTGTCTTCTTGATCTGTTGGACCTCTTCACATTTATAGCAGCATAATGGAGACTTTCTGTGTCTTTGTTCTCAGCCTGAAACCAAATTGACAGAAAACGATCACAGCATGAATGTCATGTGAATCCAAGATGAACACGATAACTGAAGAGAGTTGAGTCTCACCTCTGTGCTTCTTAAGGGGGCAGCAGGTGATCTTTCCTCTGGTTATGAAACGGAAAAGTGTTACTTCAAGAACACACTTGTAGAACAGTGAAAGAAGTGTCTGTACCTTTGGAGGTGCAGTTGTTGCTCTTGTTGATCTTCCACAAAAGAAAAAGCAGAAAAACAACGAGGACGCTCATGATGGTCAATAATCCAACCAAAGTGTGAAGAATCACAGAGTTCAGTGGAGCTGCAGAGTCTGGCACCAGAAAATAAATAAATAAATAAATAAATAACATTAAATTAATCTAAACATTGTCTTATTCACAAACTTTATTCTTTAAAGCTAAAACTCACCTTTGCGGTCCATCTTTCCAAACAGTATGTGTCCACATGAGACAACAGCACAGTAGATCCTGACATGAGAGTCATCCAAGTTTTCCATGGGCAGCTCATAGAAACAGCTGTGTGTTTTTGTGTTGTTGTTTCTCTCACAGTGATCATTCCTGCCTCCATGAGTGTAAATGAGTCCTGGATGAGAGTCTCCAGAGTCTTTGAACCAGTAAACTCTGTGTTCTCCATCACAGCTCCCAGTGTGTACTGTACAGTTCAGAGTCACAGAGTCTCTTGTCCATGCAGCCTCCTGCATGGACAACAGATCTACTGATTCCCTGAGATAAAAAGAGGCATCCTTCACATGGATGGTATAGCTTTTCAAAAATTTAAGTTTGTAAGATTCATAACTAACACAGTTATAAGCAGCCGGGTCTGAAAATTGCAAATTAAAAATCTGTAAGTGATGATTTTGGTCTTCTATGTCCAGTAGGAAACGTGGATTGTTCTTGAATTCACCATAAAAGGTCACTTCTGTGTCATGTACATAGAAACTGGATATGAGTTCAGGGTTTTTACCTAAACTTTGCTTGTACCAGAAGATCCGTCTTGAATTTTGACTTTCATAAGAACATTCTAAAGTCACAGCTTGACCAACATTGACAGAAAAAAATACGTTTTTCTGAGGTACAGAGGACGACTTCGAGTAAATCCTGTTTCCTGAAATAAAAAAGGAAAGGAAAAAGACACAAATCACAAAGAGAAGAAATGTACAAAAGTTCTTGAGAATCCATGCAAATAAAAAAAAAATAAAAAACATGACTCACCATTTGTTCCTACAAGCAAAAAGAACACAAAAAGGTTAGAAGCCATCATGGCCTGACTCTCGACTTGAATGAAAATACAACTGACGATATTTCACACTTATAGAGACAAGACAGCATTTGATTGGTCCTCTGAAGTGACAACAGCCTTAGGAAACATGATCACATGATCAAAACCACAACCAGGTTTGTGCCTGTAAAAATGTGATGGGAGTGTCTACCTGCATACAGCTGAAGACTGATATCTGCTCACACTCCTACTTTTTTTTTTTTTTTTTTTTTTTTAGAATTAAATGTTATCAAGTACATACATTTTGAACAGTTTTTGTATTTAATTGATTTATAACATCTGCAAATTTTGTTTTTCCTTAAGCTAATTTTCTGTATTGTGTTTTTGTTTGTATATAAATTACTTGAGTTCTACTTTCTAATTGAGGTCACTGAGAGTGTAGTTTCTACAGAGGCTGGAGATCTACTGAAAGGACCCAGCCACAGATGACAGAAGAAGGAACAGAAAACTTTAATTTAATCACTGTGCTGGTCAAAGCATTCCTTCTCTTTCCCTTCACCAAAATCATGACACCGGCTGGAAGTGTGGATTCCAGCAGGTGGTGGAACAAGAGGAAGACAGTTCCATGTTCAGGGTGAGCCTGGCCATGTCCTTTGGGAGGAGGCTCAGCCACCTGGCACTCACTTACAAACCCGCCTCCCAGACCTGACTCCTGGGTGGGGCCTGGTGATGTCAGTCCAGAGGACTCTGTCTGACAATGTTCCAGCCTCCAAAGCGTATCTTCTTGTTTGTAACAGAAGAAATTTGAGACAAAACATCTTTAACCCTTGTGCTCTCTTATGGGGTCCAGATGACCCCACCTTTACATAGAGGTGTTAGCCCTTCCGTGACAAAGGTAGACAAGACTTCATGTCTGTCATTGGACACCAGTAAAGATCGACAATCATTGAAAAAAAAAGTTCAGCCTACTGTCTTGTGGGGTCTAGATGACCCCACTTTTAATGTAAACAATCCGAGGAGAGCAGAAGGGTTAAAAAAGGAGTAGCCTGAAGATCTAAGGCCAAAAAAGAAAAACAATAGAAAATGAATGGGGTGAAAAGTTTTAACAGAATTTTCCTTTACCTGTAAACAAACAATATGCATCAAATTAATACCTTCATTTCAGAAGTGCTCATTTGACATCCCGATGACAATGGTGGACAAGCAGCTCAGGCGCCATACTGGCTTTACTTGGTGTCTCTCAGAGGGGTATTGGAGGAGGTCCCAATGTGGAACTTCATCTTACTAACGAGGGACTTCAAAGTCTAGAAGCGCGTGGAAAAAAGGAATGGCATCCCTGATCTGAACCCCAGTTTGTATATAACAAAAACCATGTTCGAACACAAGTGCGCATGGGACTAGGACACAATGGACAGGAAGACAGTGATTGATTATTTGGTTACATTTAAAGACAGTCATCAGCCATGTGTCTAGGACACTCAGGTAAAAGGAGGGCAGAGCTGTCCACTGATCACTACCTGGTGGTAACGTGGGTTAGCAGGCAGGCGAGTAGGCCACCAGTGGACTTTGCAGACCCAAACATACTCAACTATTATATCCAGGAAACTTTAAACAGGTACTTAGGAAAGCTGGAGACATTGAGTTTGAGTGGACCATGTTCTCCACCTCTATGATATTTGGAGCTGTGGCTACAAAGTCTCTGGTACCTGTCACAGTGGGGATCTCCAAACCGAGTTGCGGTTACCACAAGTAAGTGACGCCGTCAAGGTAAAGAAGATGTCTTACTGAGGCTGGATGTCTTGTGGGATTCCAGAGAAAGCTGACAGGTACGAGCAGTCTAAGCAAACTGTGGCCCGGGCTGTTGTTGAGACAAAAACTCACTCCTGCAAGGAATTTGGTGAGACCATGGAAAAAACTGCAGGTCGGCCTGATAATATTTTAGGAAGTCCTTCTTAGTTTAAGAGAGAAAAGCAGTTTTTCGTGAGGGCGGGGAGCTAGTGGGGACCTTTAACTATATGATCCAGCAGGGGAAGGAAAGCTTGAGGATCTCCTCAACCCTGCTTTCAGTGCTTTTGTTGAGGTAGCAAGGACTGAGTGCTTTGATTTGGGGTTGTTCTTCGATGGCAAGACACCAGGGTTGGATAAACTTCACTCGGAGTACATCAAGATTCTGCATGTAGTGGGACTGTCCTGGCTGATATGACTGTGGAGCATTATGTGGCAGTTGGGGACTGTACCACTGGATTGTCGGTGTCATGGGGCTCCCTCTGCTCCTTCAATTGAACCCAGCTGTTGGACATCACTTCATCACCAGTTCACTACTTAAGGGGGGCCTGCTCCAGCATTCATTGCCAGTTCGTTACCTTACCCGGTGCAGTAGCCTGGCCTCTCTAATATTTGTTTTGTACCAAGGTGCTACTCTACGCCATAGCTCACCTCAGAAATTTCTGTCCCCAGGTCCATCATTCACATGCCAACCTGGGTCAGTCACCTCTTATCGTCTCTGCCACGCCACACTCCATCAGCCTGTCTCACCTCTCGGATCATCACTCTGCCGCTCAGGATCTACTCCTCGTTTCAGGTCTGCTACTCCATTCCTATCCCTACATTGGCTCTACAATAAACACGGACAATAAACTAACTTTCAAACTTCACCTGCCTCCTGTAATCCTTCTGGGTTCCAGCATCTAGGTCTGGATCTGATCATGACAGTCAGAGTGATGGTTCACCTCTTAAAAGAAGGAAGACCTGAGAGTTTGGTACAACTACCAGGGAATCATGCTCACCACGGTTCCTGTGAAAGTCAATTTAGAATATTAGAGAGGAGAGTCCGGCCAATAGGAGAACATCAAATTCAGGAACAATAGTGGGGTTTCTATCTTGGCTAAAGAACAGTAGGCCACCAACAATCTTCATAGGGTGTTGGACGTTTGCTTAACCATGTTGTGTGGATATGAAGGGCTTCAACCACTTTGTGGTTTAATGTACCCTTACTTAGGGCTATCCTGTCCTTTTATGATCAGAGCAGGACCTTAGTTTGCACAGGAGGCAGTAAGAAGGATCTGTTTGTGGCAAATGTTATTGCCGATTCTGTTTGTTGTTTTTTTGCTTCATTTAGCCAAGACTTCCAGCTTTCATTGAGGCAGTTCGCAGCTGGGATAAAGAAAATTACAGAAATCAGATAAAGAACTAAGCTTGACTGATCATTGAAAATAATTTATTTCTAGTTATAACAAATGGAATGCAATTCAGTCACAATTTAGTTACTCTCACCAATCAAGAGTGAGCTTGTTGGAAGTCAACATTTGAAAGCTGGCTAAAGAGAAAATGTCAAGAAATGTAAGGCCTCGTACTTTTGTTGAGGCATTTGATTGGCCAGTTTACAACTTGAATGACTTGCAATACAGAATTAAATATCATGGAAAAAGGGGGATTAACAAGAAGATGTTAAGAGAGCAGATCAACAAAAGTTATTCTAACAAAGTAACTGTTTATTTCTCAATAGAAGTCCAAAGGATGTTTGCCTCTTGGATCCAGCAGGTACTTCCTGTTTGTAAAGTGATGGGGGAGGGGTCTCTCCATCTAGTTCTCTTGTACATTTAGTGGGACACAATGGAGCTCTACATCCACCCTCAGGATGTACAGCACGATCTTTGTGTTCTCACCATAGGTGTCCACAGTTCTCCTCAAGATCCCACCTAAGAGTCTCCCTCATATCTGCAGCAGAGCCAAAATCATGAATCAGCGTCCCATCTGAACTGTAATCATATCCTTTCTCAGCAGCTGCTTCCTGCTTAGTCTCGTAGCTCCTGATCAAACATTCAACAGACTGTCCAAAATGATAGTGTTTTTATGTTGTGCATAACAAAATCCACTTTACCATTTTTTTTTTAAATCATACTTTATTAAGACATTTCAACAATTCAAATAGATGCTATTTTATATTAATCTTTTTTTTTCTAATCTACCTAATATTTTCTAATAATTTAAGGTTATTTAAAAAATTTGCAGTAACAATCCATTTTCTCGACCGCTTTGTCCCTTTCGGGGTCACGGGGGTGCCGGAGCCTATCCCGGCTACTGATGGGCGAAGGCAGGGTTCACCCTGGACAGGTCTCCAGTCTGTCGCAGGGCCTCAATCACACACACAGCCACTCTCACATTTACACCTAGGGGCAATTTAGAGTCACCAATTAACCTATGAAACATGTTTTTGGACGGTGGGAGGAAGCCGGAGTCCCCGGTGAAAACCCACGCATGCACGGGGAGAACATGCAAACTCCACACAAAAAGGTCCCAGCCGGGATTCGAACTGGGGCCTTCTTGCTGTGAGGCGAGAGCGCTAACCACTGCGCCACCGTGCAGCCCCAAATTTGGAAAATAAAAATAAAAGCATAATTAAGGTAGATTCATTTTATTTATAAAGTACCAGTTCACAATAATGGTGCATGTCAAAAAATGCTAAAAATATCATAGTATGGTATAATCCATTACAGTTTAATTTATTCCAAAACAACTGATTATCCTCTTTGTTTAATAACATCATACCAGTGACCAAGACATCACAAAGAAGGATTTCCATGATGACCTTTGTGCTCTATAAGGCAATAGGTGTGAGTAGAGAGGAAAACTTTCTTTTAAATTAATGAATAGGAGGAAGCACACAGCAGAACCAGACTCAGTCTGGGTAACTATCTGAGGGTCCTGAGAGGACCATAAAGAGACAAATTCCTAAAATAATGGAACATGTAATATCAGAATATTATGGGTTAGTAAATTAGAGAACAGGAAATAGAAGTGTGTTTTATTTTGTGAAATTGAACAAAGCCTTTTTCACAGAAGCATAAAATAATTCCAAATTACAGCATTTTAAGGAAAACTTGCAAAATATAACTGTAGCATGTCTGTTCAGTCAGCAGACATTCATAGCTGTTCCACATGTTCATAATTCAGCCTTTTAGAGTGTCCTCCCTTTCTGAAAATTACTTCCATGGACAAATTGACTGTTTTGGTCCTTACACAGTCTGTAGTTTGTCATCTTGGATTATAGAAGACATGAAATTAAATGTATGCTGATGTGCAAAAATTATTGAGAATAAGAGATAACAGGTGGCTGAAGCCAATTTCATTTACTCTAAGGTACACCCTGGGTAGTTTGCCAGTCCATCAAAAGGGAACACTCAAGTTTACACACAGGGCAGCCCAGTCTCAGTAAAATGTGTACATATGCCACGATTTGGGAAATACCGTGTATAATATACGCCAAAACCGGTTTTTGCGTGCACATAATACGCGCGGTCCTAAACGTGTTAAATGTGTTTTCCACGTTTGACACGTCCCCTGGTGGAGGCGTGAGCATCACAGACAGCCCCACAAACGAACAATTTGCTTTTCTAACCCTAACCATAACCGTAATCCTAACCTTAACCGGGAACGACGTCATTTAGAAAAGAGCCGGAGGATTTCTGACCACGTGATCAAAACGAAACCTAAAAAGCCGTGTATATTGTACGCCGGCGCAACCCATCCTCTACCATTGCATATTATATGCACGCAAAAAGCGTGTATGGCGTATATTATACACAGTATTTCAGAGTGCAAAGTCGTGGCATATGTACGCATTTTACTGCGACCGTGTTGCACAGGGTCAATTTAGAATCATCAATTAACCTATAAAGCATGAATTTGGACATTGAGAGTGCACGCATGCATGAAAAGACAAATGCCAATGCCACACAAAATGTCTGATAGGATTCAACAACGATCCTCACACTGAGAGAAAAAAAAAGAATTTAGATCAATTTTCCTTTGTAAAATTTTATTAGAGAAAAAAAAAACATAATGCAACAACAGACAGGATTTATAACTTCCAAGCACAACTTAAATAGAAAAAAAATATATTAATAAAAAAGACAAAATATGTTTCCTTTTAAAAATTGAAATAATGTAAAAAATTGCCAAAAATTAAAAATAAAAAAGTCAAATTTTACAAATTTTATGCTATACATCAAAAATCATAATACAACCTCCTCCTAGACTTAAAAGTTCAGTTCTGAAGTCTCACACCGGCATAAACACAGACTGTGTTTAAGTCATTCTTCTGTCTTCTTGATCTGTTGGACCTCTTCACATTTATAGCAGCGTAATTAAGGTTTTCTGTGTCTTTGTTCTCAGCCTGAAACCAAATTGACAGAAAAGGATCACAGCATGAATGTTATGTGAATCCAAGATGAACATGATAACTGAAGAGAGTTGAGTCTCACCTCTGTGCTTCTTAAGGGGGCAGCAGGTGATCTTTCATCTGATTATGAAACGGAAAAGTTTTACTTCAAGAACACACTTGTAGAACAGTGAAAGAAGTTTGTGTACCTGTAGAGGTGCAGTTGTTTCTCTTGTTGATCCTCCACAGAAGAAAATGCAGAAAAATAACGAGGACGCTCATGATGGTCAATAATCCAACCAAAGTGTGAAGAATCACAGAGTTCAGTGGAGCTGCAGAGTCTGACAAGAAAAAACAGATTTATTTTAAATTCATCTGAACCTTGTTCGATATACAAACTTGATCATTTAAAGGTAAAACTCACCAGAGAATTGCAGTTTGGTCCCGTTTCCAAACATTATGTGTCCACATGAGGCAACAGCACAGTAGTAGATCCCAGCATGAGACTCAGTCAGGTTCTTCATGTGGAGATTGTAGACACAACTGTGTGTTTGTGTGTTCTTCTTTCTCTCACACTGATCCTTCCTGCCTCCATCAGTGTAAATGAGTCCTGGATGAGAGTCTTCAGAGTCTTTGAACCAGTAAACTCTGTGTTCTCCATCACAGCTCCCAGTGTGTACTGTACAGTTCAGAGTCACAGAGTCTCCTGGATGGATGTTCTCAGAGGACGGCTGATCCACTGAGTCCTTGAGGTAAAAAGAATGGTTCTTTACATTCACAATAAAGCTCTCCATAAAAGTAAGTGAGTAAAAATCTGATTTTATGCAGTGGTAGGTAGCTGTGTCTGAAAAGTGTAAATCACTAATGTTCAAGTAAAAACTTTGCTTTTTTAGGTCCAGTTTAAAGCGTGGATTGTTCTTGAATTTACCAAAGAAGGTCACTGTTGTGCTACTTGGAACAAAACTTGAAATTATTTCAGGCATTTTTCCCAAACTTTGCTTGTACCAGTAGATTTGGTCTGACGTCTGAACTTCATAAGAACATTCTAAAGTAACATTTCCACCAACGTAGACGGATAGAAAATCATCTTTCTGCTGTACAGAGGAAGATGATTTCAGAAGAATCTTATGACCTGAAATGAAACAAAATGCACAATATTGTTAACAAAAGTGATAGAAAGATGCATCGAAATGCATGTAAATATTGAAACTATAATTTACCATTTTCTCCCACAAAAAAACATGTCAAAAAAAGAAGAAAGACCTTAGAAAACATCATGTCTGGATTCTCGGGTGGAGTGAAAATGCAGCCGATGGTTTTTCACATTTATAATGTCAAGACTGCATTTGATTGGTCCTTTCAAATGACTGAAGCTTTAGGAAACATGATCACATGATCAAAACCACAACCAGCTTTGTGTCTGTACAAATGTGTCGTCAGTGTCCACTGGCACACTTTATAAGGCTGACTTCTGCTCACATTCTTATGTCATTTTCACAATTAAATATCATCAGATATAGAAATGTTGAAAAGTTTATTTAGTAGAAGACTAATATAAGAAGCTTTTATATTTTGTTTCTGTTTTTTTGTGTGTTTTTGTTTGCATTCATGTTTTTGAGTTCTGCTTCCTAGTTTGACAACAGACTCTTGTGCCTATTTCTGCAGATAAGAAAACAACAGGAAGACAATTCTTGGTAGCCTTTTCAGGCTGAACCCTACCAGGGTCTCTTGCGCAAGGCACAGTCACCAGGCACTCATTTAAATCCCCAATTTCAAGCCTGACTCCTGGGTGTGGTCATATTGATATGACGACTTCAAGTTTGATAAACGCACGGTATATTAAAGACAATTGTATTAAAGAATTGGATTGGTGATCTGTCCAGGGTGTACCCTGCCGTCATCCACACAGTAGCTGGGCATACTCCAGCAAACCTGGAATGCCAAACCAGGCTGAGCAGATATTTAAAATGGATAGATGGACCGGCGGAATCAGCAGTCTCAGCATCAGGAACCGACTTTCTGCAGTGTATCACTTTAGACCTCCAAACTTCATGTGGCCTTCAGATTGTCTATATACGCAAGGGACTTTGAATGTCACTTATCTGGGAATGAAAGAACCTAAAGCCTCGTTTCCACTGAGCGTTCCAGTCCAGTCCGAATCTGTCCGATATTTTGAGCATTTGTATTATCAAATGGACCCATTAAACAGATCCGACCAGTACCTCTTGAGGGCCCCCATCCATTATTGGTTCATAGAAAAAATAGATTGAGACCATTGGGGCGAAGCCGCTGTGCCCACCTGTTGATTGGCAGAAAGTGATAAGAATATTAGAAAGCACCAATATAGCACTAAGCCAACAATTCCATTTTCCTATTTACGGCAGTATTCTTCTTAGCCACCCACAATATTCTTTCAAATAACATTAAATTCCTGTTATACACGATGTATGAAAAGTAAAGCCAAACCAAGATGAGCTGTTGGATGACCTCTGTTGTTGTTGTTGCTTTTCTCGTCACCACACCACAATGATGCAATGACACACCAGCGGTCTACACCACACATGCACCATAAAAACAAACCGCTCGGTGGGTGTGAGGCTTAACTGAGTGGAAACGCTCATCAGAATTAATTGTCTGTCCTGCATTACTCTTCCCATACTCTGCTCAGTTAGAACAAGGCTAAAGTTTCTGGGGAAAGTCAAGAGATACCAACCAGGTCAGGGGTGGACACCTCCAGGCCTCGAGGGCTGGTGTGATTTTCAAACATCGGTATCGACTCGTGGCTGATGACCTGGAGAAAGTGTGTCCATCCAATTACGACATAGCAGCGCAGGCTATGTAGGAAAACAAGTAGTCTTGTACCATCAGCATCCACCCCTGGGCTAGAAGCCATCTGGCTTAACTCCAATCCTAGGCACTGGAACTCAGTCCCTCAAAACAGGTTGGACTCTACCATTTTGGAGTTGGTAAAAGTGAGAAGCGTTGGGCTGGTGTGGGCTTAATCACAAACTCCCAGTTTAGCCTGGTGAATAATGGTACTTTCACACTGAACGCGGCAGACATGGCGAAGGCGTCAGATCTCAATGTCAATTGACTCACTTCTCTCAGAGCTGCCTTGATTCTAGCCTCCAACCAGTTCCTTGAGCCGGTGGAATTTCCCTCTATCATAATGTGGTGTGACTGAAGTGGCCTGGTTAACATAGGAGGCAGACATCCTTTAAACTACAGAAACATAATTTCTACTCACAGCTATCCACAGCTGTACAGTTCATAAAAGCTCCCTCCTTTTTCCAGCTCTCCTTTTGCACTGAGCTTCATCCCTTTTAAAAATCCCAGCTAATTGGCTGGCCGCGCCCAGGAAGGAAGGAACTTTAACCAAAAAATAGAAAAAACATACAAAGAACAAAAGTGTCTTGGAAACTATACATTTAAAGTCCTGTGAACAAAAACAGACATAAAAGTCAACACATCAAACCATTACAAATCAATAAAGTAAGCAAACAAATTCAATCCTTCTCACTTCCTCTGCCGCACCCTTAAACAGGAAGTCACTACCTTGGCCACCATTTTGCCCTGTGAGCACCAGGAAGAGGAGGTGAGACATCACAAAATCAATAAACATTTTTAAACATCTGGAGTTTGTTTTGTTCCTACATTACATTTCTAGAAGTGCTGACCTTATTTGAAGTTGGTGAAAAGTAGATACAACTGCGTTTTCACACTCTCATTAATTGTTACACTTATGGCACCATTTTGTACACATTCAGGACTTCTATAGAGAGTGTTGTATCCTCTTCTCAAAATAACCTCAACGATTTGCAACAGGCATTCTCCAGTCTTTGCTTTTGGATCAATATTAACAACACTAACTTTATGATTTTCAATAATCAGTCAGTTCGCACACCTTGTGAAGGTAGCGTTTCAACTTTTGATGGCACAACTCTGTAGTGCTCATTTAAATATTTGGGTATATGGCTGTACAGTTCACTTAACTTTTAATTATCAAATTAACTCAATAGTAGCTGAGGTAACATCAAGAATTGGCTATCTGAAACTAAATAAATCATCATTCACTCACTTTGCAAAGCATAATTTGATAAAAATGACAGTCCTACCTATCTTGGATTATGGCAAAATTATGTTCAGATCATCTTCATATATGAGATATTCTTTAACACAAAGGTACCATTTGTCAATGCTGCTCCCTTTAACTCTTGTACTATGTTATGATGTCCAGTTGATTCAACCCTTATATTGATGTATGATCCCCATCATGACAAAGGTGGACAGGATTTTATGTCTGCCACAGACACCAGTGAAGATAAAAAGTCCTTCAGAAAGAAAAGTTCATTGTGCTGTCTTTTGGGGTCCACACTTTGAATGTAAACATGCCTAATATAGCACAATGGTAACAACCCGTCACAGCAATTTATATGACCTTGTCAAATGGATGTCACTCCATTCTCACAAGCGGTTGCATTGGCATAATTTAATTTACAAAAGTCTGCTTAGTAAAACTCTAGATTACCTCTGTTCCCTTCATAATATTGCTACTAGTACTCATAGTTTAGGTTCTAGTGACTTCTAACTATGGTGTCCCCATGGGTTTGTACCACCCTGGGGCGCTCCTCATTCTTTTTTCTGCCCCTATGACTGAAATGAGTTGCAGAAAAACCTTAAAGATGAGTACCTTGGTCTGCTTAGCTTTGTTGAAGACATCTTAACAGATGTGGTTTGTTGCTTTGTGATGAATGTCAATGTCTTCCCATTTTTTTTATTGGTCTCCTGTCGTTTTGATGCAAACATTAACTAAGTGCCCCCTTTAGACTCTGTATTGTTAACGTTGTTGTGCAAAGTTTGTTTTATTTGTAGGTTATTTATATTGGACTGTCATTCTGTTTTTGTATTGTCACTGCAAACTCAGACCGAAAAAAAATGAAAAATTGTTCTCAATTGACCTACCAGGATGAACAAAGGTTCTAACTTGGTTTGATTTCTATCATAATTTGTTGTCTCAGTTCTGATTTGTTGTCCAAATCAGTTCATTTTAAACAATCTGATTCTGAGAATAGAGGAAAAAACAGAGTTTAATTTTACTGCACCTCAACTGGGAAAACATGTGAGGATCAGAACAGCAGAACGTATCAATTTACAGAGAGAAATTAATTATGATACCAAGAAGTTTACAATAGATACAACAAATTAGACTTGAGAAAGAAAAGTTTCCCTTTCTGATTCCTTCAAGCTTTATTTTACAAAAAAATACAACAATTCCAAACTATAGCATTTGAAGGTGCATTTGTAAACTCTAACATGCTGGATGTTCTGTCAGTATCCTTTTAAATAACAACCAATTTTATTTCAAGGTCACAAGGCGGGGTACACTTTATGTTGGCAGACAATCAAAGGTCATAATTTCAAATTTTAATATTCATATACAAATAGTACATTAGAAGTTTCATTGCATTGTGTTTATAAGTCCAAAAGTTATATTTATATATAAAACATGACTCATAATGATGTGCCAAAATTATTGAGAACATTTGAAAATTGAAAAAAATATATATATATTATCAATTTCTACTTCTATTTATTTTATTACCAGAATGTAGTAAAAGACTGATTATTTATTTCTAAATAAAATGGGTAAATATGATTGAACTCACAAAAAACAAACCAAAAAAAATCTAACTTTAGAAAAATTAAATAAGGTACAAAATACATTGTATTATTTTTAGTAGCTAACAACAGTGACTAAAATCTTGTCAGTGGCTTACAGGTTTAGATCTGTTGTCTCACACTCGTATACACACATTCTGTGTTTATGTCGTTCTTCTGTCTTCTTGATCTGTTGGACCTCTTCACATTCATAGCAGCATAATGGAGACTTTCTGTGTCTTTGTTCTCAGCCTGAAACCAAATTGACAGAAAAGAATTACAGATTGAATTTAGTGTGAATCCAAGATGAACACGAGAACTGAAGAGAGTTGAGTCTCACCTCTGTGCTTCTTAAGGGGGCAGCAGGTGATCTTTCCTCTGGTTATGAAACGGAAAAGTGTTACTTCAAGAACCCGCTTGTAGAACAGTGAAATAAGTTTGTGTACCTGTGGAGGTGCAGTTGTTTCTCTTGTTGATCCTCCACAAAAGAAAAAGCAGAAAAACAACGAGGACGCTCATGATGGTCAATAATCCAACCAAAGTGTGAAGAATCATAGAGTTCAGAGGAGCTGCAGAGTCTGACACCAAAAAAAAAAAATTACATTAAATTAATCTAAACATTGTCTTATTCACAAACTTTATTCTGTAAAGCTAAAGCTCACCTTTGAGGTCCATCTTTCCAAACAGTATGTGTCCACATGAGACAACAGCACAGTAGATCCGGACATGGGAGTCATTCAAGTTTTCAATGGGCAGCTCATAGAAACAGCTGTGTGTTTTTGTGTTGTTGTTTCTCTCACACTGATCATTCCTGCCTCCATCAGTGTAAATGAGTCCTGGATGAGAGTCTTCAGAGTCTTTGAACCAGTAAACTCTGTGTTCTCCATCACAGCTCCCAGTGTGTACTGTACAGTTCAGAGTCACAGAGTCTCTTGTCCATGCAGCCTCCTGCATGGACAACAGATCTACTGATTCCCTGAGATAAAAAGAAGCATCCTTCACATGGATGGTATAGCTTTTCAAAAATGTTAGTGTGTAAGATCCATGACTAACACAGTTATAAGTAGCTGAGTCTGAAAATTGCAAATTAAAAATCTGTAAGTGATGATTTTGGTTTTCCATGTCCAGTATGAAACGTGGATTGTTCTTGAATTCACCATAAAAGGTTACTTCTGTGTCATATACATAGAAACTGGATATGAGTTCAGGGTTTTTACCTAAACTTTGCTTGTACCAGAAGATCCGTCTTGAATTTTGATTTTCAGAAGAACATTCTAAAGTAACAGCTTGACCAACATTTACCGAAAAAAATACATTTTTCTGGGGTACAGAGGAGGACGATTTCAAATAAATCCTCTGTCCTGAAATTAAAAAAAAGAAAGAGCAAGAAACACATTATATATTTGAAAACCACAAATAGAAGAAATTTTTTAAAACTATGCAATCTATGCAAATATTAAAACCATAACTCACCATTTGTTCCGACAAGCAAACATGTCAGAAAGAACACAAAGAATTTAGAAGCCATCATGGCCTGATTCTCGACTTGAATGAAAATACAACTGATGGTATTTCACATTTATAGAGACAAGACAGCATTTGATTGGTTCTCTGAAGTGACACCAGCCTTAGGAAACATGATCACATGATCAAAACCACAACCAGTTTTGTGTCTGTACAAACGTGATGGGAGTGTCCACCTGCATACAGCTGAAGACTGATTTTAATCTCATCAGATACACACGTTTTGAATATTTTTTTTTTAGTATATAACTGATTTATACTGCAAAGTGTGATTGTCTTTTTATGCTAATTTGCTGTGTTGTATTTTCGTTTGTATAAAAAATTACTGGACTTCTTCTTCCTAGCTGAGGTCTCTGATAGTGAAGTTTCTACAGGGGCTGGAGATCTATTGAAAGGACCCAGCCACTTATGAAAGAAGACGAAACAGAAAACTTTAAACTTTACTTTGTTGGTCAAAGCACTTCCTCTCTCTCCCTCTACCCAAATCATGACACCGGCTGGAAGAGTGTTTTCCAGCAGGTGGTGGAACAACAGGAATACAATTCTATGTTCAGGCTGAGCCCAGCCAGGTCCTTTGAGAAGAGGCCCAGCCGCCTGGCACAAACTTACAACCCCACCTCCAAGACCTGACTCCTGGTTGGGGCCTGGTGATGTCAGTCCAGACAACTCTGACTGACAATGTTCCAGCCTCCAAAGCTTATCTTCTTGTTTGTAACAAAAGAAATTAGAGACTTTGATACAAAACATATTTAAAAAAGAAGAAGCTTGCACGCATGTGACAAAAAAGAAAAAAAAAACAATAGAAAATGAATGGTGTGAAACCTGTAACAGAATTTTCCTTTACCTGTAAATAATATGGATCAAAGAAATACCTTCATTTCAGAAGAGATTATTTGACATCCCAATGACAGTGGTGGACAAACTTTTAGCTCAGGCGCCATACTGGCTTTTCTTGGTGTCTCTCAGAGGGGTATTGGAGGAGGTCCCAATGTGGAACTTTATCTTACTAACGAGGGACTTCAAAGTCTAAAAGCGCGTGGAAAAAAGGAATGGCATACCTGATCTGAACCCCAGTTTGTCTATAACAAACACCATGTTTGAACACAAATGTGTCTATCAGTGCACATGGGTCTAGGACACAATGGACAAGAAGATAGTGATTGATTTTGGTTACATTTAAAGCCAGTCAAAAGCCAAGTGTCTAGGACACTCAGGTAAAAGGAGGGCAGAGCTGTCCACTGATCACTACCTTGTGATGAGTTGAGTTAGCTGCCAAGCAAGTAAGCCACCATTATGCCACCAGTAGACTTTGCAGACCCAAACATACTCAACTACCATATTCAGGAAACTTCAAACAGGTACTTAGAAAACAGGAGACACTTTTTTTGAGGGACTATGTTATCCACCTCTATGATATTTGGTGCTGTAGCCGCAAAGTCTCTGGTACCTCTCATGATGATGATCTCCAAACCTGTTTGCGATCACCTTAAGTAAGCAACGCCATCAAGGTAAAGAAGATGTCTTACTGAGGCTGGATGTCTTGTGGGATTCCCGAGAAAGCTGACAGGTACGAGCAGTCTGAGCAAACTGTGGTCCGGGCTGTTGTCGAGACAAAAACTCAGTCCTGTATTTGGTGAGACCAAGGAAAAAATACTCTAGATCGGCCTCAAAAAGATTTTAGCAAATACTTCTTCGCCTTAAGAGGGAAAAGCAGTTTTTGTTGTGGGCGGGGAACTAGTGGGGAGCTTTTGACTATATGATCCAGAAGGAGAAGGAAAACTTGATGATCTCCTCAACCTTGCTTACACCACTTTTGTTGAGGAAGCAAGGATTGAGTACTCTGATTTGGGGTTGTTCTTTGATGGCAAGGCACCAGGTTTGGATAAAATCCACTCTGAGTACCTAAAAATTCTGAATGTAGTGGGACTGTCCTGTCTTATATGACTATGGAGCATTGTGCGGCAGTTGGGGACTGTACCACTGGATTGTCAGACTGGGGAGGTGGTTCTGTCAGGGCCAGCCGTCCACCTGAGGCACTGATTCACCACACCTGCTCATCTCATCAGACGACCAGTTAAAAGCACATCCACACCCACCAGCCAACGTCGGTTCGTCTGCTCCACTCCGGTAGAGTACACCGACCCAGAGTTGTTACCAAGCCACGTCGTAAGTCAAAGCCTTTACTCCCCCACATCCTGTCACTAACGTTTGCTCTCCTGTCAAGGATCACCCGGACTCCCTCCTGTCACGCCTTGGACCAACCATCTGCCATCCAGGATCTCACCTCGAAATAAAAACCCTTCTTTCTCTCAATCCGTTGTTCTGCATTTGGGTCCTCCTCCACAAGTTCTCAACAGGTTCTCTTGAAATAATGAAGACCTGAGAGTTTGTTCCAACTACCAGGGGATCACACTCACTATGGTTCCTGTGAAAGTCTATTCTAGAAAATTAGAAAGGAGAGTTCGGCCAATAGTAGAACCTCAGTTTCAGGAACAATAGCGGGTTTTCTATCTTGGCTATAGAACAGTAAACCACCTACAATCTTTATAGGGTGTTGGAGGGCTTGAGAAAGTTTGATTAACCAATCCATATAAGTTTTGTGGATATGAAGGTATTCAACCGCTTTGTGGTTTAAGTCTGATAGCCTTACTTAGGGTTATCCTGTCCTTTTATGATCAGAGCAGGAACTTAGTTTGCAAAGGCGCAGTAAGCAGGACCTGTTTCTGGTGAATTTTAATACACATTCTGTTTGTAATCTTAATGGACAGAATAACAAGGACAGAAAGGGGTATCTGGTATGGGTATCACATGATTTCCTCTCTGCCATTTGCAGAATTGTCTTGTTGGCTTCATTTAGCCAAGACTTCCAGCTTTTATTGAGGCAGTTTGCAGCTGGAATAAAGAAAATTACAGAAATCAGATAAAGAAGACATACTGATCATCGAAAATCATTTATTTCTAGCTCCAACCATCCATCCATCCATCCATTTTCCTGACCGCTTTGTCCCTTTCGGGGTCGCGGGGGTGCCGGAGCCTATCCCGGCTACTGATGGGCGAAGGCGGGGTTCACCCTGGACAGGTCGCCAGTCTGTCACAGGGCCTCAATCACACATCCATTCACTCTCACATTCACACCTAGGGACAATTTAGAGTCACCAATTAACCTATGAAGCATGTTTTTGGACGGTGGGAGGAAGCCGGAGTCCCCGGTGAAAACCCACGCATGCACGGGGAGAACATGCAAACTCCACACAGAAAGGTCCCAGCTGGGATTCGAACCGGGGCCTTCTCGCTGTGAGGCAAGAGCGCTAACCACTGCACCACCGTGCAGCCCCTAGCTCCAACCAATGGAATTCAATTTTGTTACAATTTTGTCTGTGAAATGGACAGCATCATGTTGGAGCCAGACAATGTCAGTAAGCTTGGCCTGAATTTGACAGAGTCAACATCCTCATGATAATTGCTCTCACCAATCAAGAGTGAGCTTGTTGGAAGTCCACTCTTCTAAATTTGTAAGAAAATATTTCAGTCAAACATTTTAAACATTCGATTTAAGGTCTCATACTTTTGTCCAGGCGTCTGATTGGCCAGTTCACAACTTATATAAATTGCAATAAAGAAAAAAAATATCATGAAAACAAAGAGGATTAACAAGAAGATGTTAAAATCTATAATGTTTTTTCTGACAAAGTAACTGTTTATTTTTCAATAGAAGTCCAAAGGATTTTTGCTTCTTGGATCCAGCGGGTACTTCCTGTTTGTAATGTGATAGGGGAGGGGTCTCTCCATCCAGTTCTCTTTTACAGTTAGTGGGACACAATGGAGCTCTACATCCACCCTCAGGATCTACAGCATGATCGTTGTGTTCTCACCATAGGTGTCCACAGTTCTCCTCAAGATCGCTTTTGAAAAATGCGCTCCCTTAGGCGGCTGCAAGTAGAAGCGGCTCCTGGCGTTTTGCCTTATTTTCTTACTTTTTGATGTATTTTTGCTTCTGTACGTCTTTTTTTTGTGCTACTTTTGGCTCACTGCATCCACGCCGAGATGACTTCCTCCTTTGTTTACACCTTCGATCAGCTGCTGGCTCTAAAACAACCATCCTCCGAAATCGGAGTGAAGCCTCAACTGCCGGAGGAGCTTCGGAGGAGACGCCGTGGATGCAGGGCGGGAGTTAAACGGAGAATGAAGAAGCGGTGTTTTAAACCCTGTGTTCCCCCGATCATCATGGGGGACGTCAGGTCCCTGGCCAATAAGATGGGCGAGCTGGAGGCGCTCACACGGACCCAGCGGGAGTACCGGGAGGCCAGTATCATCTGTTTCACCGAAACATGGCTCAACGGACTGATACCGGACTGTAACGTTTCTATCGCCGGCTTCCTCACCGAGACACCACCGCGTGGGGTATGAAGAGAGGAGTAGGGCTCATAATTTCTGCTGACCATTTTGGACAATCCCTCCCACCCTCTCTTTGAAACTGTGGACACACTGGGGGCAGCTTCGGCTGTAGACTCTTGCAGCCCCGTTGCTCTAAGGAGCGGTGCAAGGGGTCGTTCCTGCCATCTGCCTTTAGGCTATATAACTCCTCCATGTGTGGAAGGTGAAAAGAAAACACCTTGGTGCTTTTTCTTAGGCTCTTTTTACATCTTTGTACATGTGTGTATATAGTCATTTTCTGCTGCTATGTGTGTACATTTGTTTATATTTATATTTATTCTGCTGCTATGTGTGTACATTTGTTTATATTTATATTTATTCTGCTGCTATGTGTGTACATTTGTTTATTTATATTTATTCTGCTGCTATGACTACTTATATTTATAAGTTAGTTACATTTTATTGATCATTTGAATTTTGTATTGATCTTTTAGCAGTTTAATGGTGTTTTGTGCTTTTCTTTATTATTAATTGCTGCTTCTACAACTGAATTTCCCTGCGGGGATGAATAAAGTTGATCTCATCTCTCATCTCATCTCTCATCCCACCTAAGAGTCTCTTTCATATCTGCAGCAGAGTCAAAATCATGAATCAGCATCCCATCTGAACTGTGATCAACTCCTTTCTCAGTAGCTGATTCCTCCTTCTTAATCTCATAGCTCCTGATCAAACATTCATTACACTGTCCAAAATGATAGTGTTTTTATGTTGTCCATAAAATCTACTTTACCAAAATTTCTTTATCATAACTAATAAAAACGTTTCAACAATTCATTTAGATACTATTTTTAGATTAATTATTTTGTCTCATCTACCTACAGTTTTTTTTAACAAATAAGATTATTTAAAAACAGTAACAAATTTGGAAAAAAAAGCATAATTAAGCAGTGCTCTATATAGATTATAAAGTACCAGTTTACAATAACCCCAGGCTTACACCACCAGCATCACGGCTCCGTTGCATTGTGGGAGTGGACTAGCTACAGCCGATGGCTTACACTGGCTGCTGCTCCAGCCACAGCCTGTGAAAGCTCAGCCCAGACAGAGTAGTGCTGGATCTCTATGATCAGCTTCTCAGTGTCCATGGTTATGACTGACAACGCTGTGCTGCAACACACTTTGAGTAACCCGAAAACTACATAATGTTTACGACACGCTGAAACCGGCAAGTTCAGCGGAAATTTTGCTTTATTTCTAGAAAAAAAACAGATGCACTTTACGTTCGCTTGCGTGGTTTCCGGTTTAAGTTGTGAACAGTCCCAACTTCACAGAAAGTGATGATGATCAGCTGCGTCCAAACGAAACTGATTCGCAGCGACGTAGAGGCAGACCCAAGATGTGAACACCCGCAGTTGAAGTTCCTCTGTTCTTTTAATGTTAGGAAAAGACTGCTGCGCACACAACAGAGCCGTGACGCTAGTGGTGTAAGTCTGGGGTAATGGTGCGTGTTGAAAAATGCTAAAAATAGCAGATTGTCACAAACAGGCAGACAGCTGTTTACTGAAGTAGATCAATCTCTTAAGAGATAACTGGTTGCTGGAGCCTATTTCAGCTGGTCTTGGGGGAAGAAGGGGTACACCATGAGCAGTTTGCCAGTCCATCAAAAAGTAACACTCTCATGTTTACACATAGGGTCAATTTAGAATCATTAATTAATCTACAAAGCATGTATTGGGACATTGAGAGGAACATATACACAAGCATGCATAAAAAGAAAGAAGCATATACCACACAGAAAATCTCTGATAGGATTCAAACTAGGATCTTCACACTGAGAAAAAAAAAAAGATAATTTTTCTTTTGTATCATTCTATTACAGACAAGGAAAGCAATGTAGCAAAATACTAGATTGATAACTTCCAAGAACAACTTAAACAGAAAAAAAGACAATCAAATATGTTTACTTTTAAACATTGAAATCATCTAAAAAATAAATGATTCGCCACAAAGTAAAAATAAAAAAGTCAAATTTTACAACTTTTATGCTATGCATAAAAAGATCATGATACAACCTCCTCCTAGACTCTAAAGTTCAGATCTGTTGTCTCACACCGGCATAAACACAGACTGTGTTTATGTCGTTCTTCTGTCTTCTTGATCTGTTGGACCTCTTCACATTTATAGCAGCATAATGGAGACTTTCTGTGTCTTTGTTCTCAGCCTGAAACCAAGTTGACAGAAAACGATCACAGCATGAATGTTATGTGAATCCAAGATGAACACGATAACTGAAGAGAGTTGAGTCTCACCTCTGAGCTTCTTAAGGGGTCGGCAGGTGATCTTTCCTCTGATTATGAAACGGAAAAGTGTTACTTCAAGAACACACTTGTAGAACAGTGAAAGAAGTGTCTGTACCTTTGGAGGTGGAGTTGTTTCTCTTGTTGATCTTCCACAAAAGAAAAAGCAGAAAAACAACGAGGACGCTCATGATGGACAATAATCCAACCAAAGTGTGTAGAATCACAGAGTTCAGAGGAACTGCAGAGTCTGACACCAGAAGAAAAAGCAGATTTATTTTAAATTCATCTGAACATTGTTTTATATACAAACTTGATCATATAAAGGTAAAACTCACCAGCAAATTCCAGTCTGGTCCCGTTTCCAAACAGTATGTGTCCACATGAGGCAACAGCACAGTAGTAGATCCCAGCATGAGACTCAGTCAGGTTCTTCATGTGGAGATTGTAGACACAACTGTGTGTTTGTGTGTTCTTCTGTCTCTCACACTGATCCTTCCTGCCTCCATCAGTGTAAATGAGTCCTGGATGAGAGTCTTCAGAGTCTTTGAACCAGTAAACTCTGTGTTCTCCATCACAGCTCCCAGTGTGTACTGTACAGTTCAGAGTCTCTCCTGGATGGATGTTCTCAGAGGACGACTGATCCACTGAAGTCTGAATGTAAGAAGAAGAGTTCTTCACATGAACACTAAAGCTCTCCAAAAAGACGAGTGAGAAAAATTCAGATCTCATGCAGTGGTAGGTAGCTGTGTCTGAAAAGTGTAAATCACTAATGTTCAAGTGAAAACTTTGTTTTTTTAGGTCCAGTTTAAAGCGTGGATTTTTCTTGAATTCCTCAAAGAAGGTCACTGTTGTGCTCTGTAAAACAAAACTTAAAATTATTTCAGGCTTTTTTCCCAAACTTTGCTTGTACCAGTAGATTTGGTTTGTCGTCTGATCTTCATAAGAACATTCTAAAGTAACATTTCCACCAACGTAGACGGATAGAAAATCATCTTTCTGCTGTACAGAAGAAGATGATTTCAGATGAATCTTCTGACCTGAAATGAAACAAAATGCACAATATTGTTAACAAAAGTCATAGAAATATGCTTTGAAATTAATGCAAATATCGAAACTATAATTTACCATTTTCTCCCACAAAAAAACATGTCAAAAATAGAAGAAAGAGATTAGAAAACATCATGTCTGGATTCTCGGGTGGAATGAAAATTCAACCGATGGTCTTTCACATTTATAACGAGAAGACTGCATTTGATTGGTCCTTTCAAATGACTGAAGCTTTAGGAAACATAATCACATGATCAAAACCACAACCAGCTTTGTGTCTGTACAAATGTGTTGTCACTCACTTTGACAGAGTGACTATTGCTTATATTCCTATGTCATTTTTGCAACTAAATATTATCAGATAAAGAAGAGTTTATTTAGAAGAAGACTAACATAAGAAGTTTTTATATTTTGTTCTGCTTTTTTTCCCTTTGTGTGTTTTTGTTTGCATTAAAATTTTTGGAGTTCTGCTTCCTAGTTTGACAACAGACCCTCGTGCCTTTTCCACAGATGATAAAACAACAGGAAGCCAATAGCCAATTCGGAGCCTCTTCAGCCTGAGCCCAGCTATGGTCTCTTGGGCGAGGGACAGTCACCAGTAGGGATGTCCCGATCCGATCACGTGATCGGAAATCGGGCCCGATCACGTGTTTGAGGACTCGGTCGGAATCGGACTCCTTTGTCCGATCATGATCGGATATTTCATTTATTCTCATTATGATCATAGCTTTATATTTCATCTTACCATTTCGGATAAATACTCCACTAGAAGTCTGTATGTAAGGAAAAGATCACAAAATGTCATCACTAGAAAATGCAGCAGAAAATGACAGCAGCTCAAGCAGAAGGCTAACTTGTAAACAAAGCTAGCTAGAAAGCTAACTTCCGGGACCAATAACTATTTTAAAAACGCTTTAAACTGACAGCAAATGTCTCTATTGGTTTGTCATAACTCAAACAACAACCTCTGAAGGTATTTCAACAGAAAAAGACAGAATTTTTTTTTTCTTTTTAATGTGAAGCTCTTCATGCTGCAGACAGATGGCTACACAGCAGCTGCTAACTGCTACATGCTAGCGCCGTGATTTAACTCCTTAGGACCCCAGCTGTTCTTTGATATGCCTGTTTTATTTATCTGACAGAAAAATAACAGTTAAGAAAATTAACTACTGTGGTAATAAACCGAAAATGTGATGTCTTAAGAACTTAAAAAGCACATAATCTTAAAAATAACTATATAAATAAAACTGATAAATTAAAACTAATAATAATATCAGCTATTCATGAACACTCATCAAATTTTATGCTAAAACAAAGTCATAATTTATTTTAAAGAATTTTAAATGAGGACAGGAATCACATTTGGTCAAAAATGTTCAATAGCTCTAAAGATATTAAAGCTAAAGTCACTAAACTTTATCACATGACTAATTATCACTTATATAACAAGAAAATTGTATTTTTTTCCTAGTTTATATTTGCTGTATTTTTACTTGTTTATTAAAGCTACTTCACAGAAGTGTTTCATTTAAGTTTTTAATGAAGAAGGTTATTGAAATATAAATAAGGGACAACACTGATCTGTTTCTTCAATTTATCCATGTTTTAAATGTTTTATAAAAGTATCGGATCGGGACTCGGTATCGGCAGATACACAAAAATCAAATGACTTGGAATCGGATCAGGCCCAAAAAAACCTGATCGGGACATCCCTAGTCACCAGGCACTCACTTACAATCCCCAATTCCAAGCCTGACTCCTGTGTGGGCACCGAGTGACATCATGTTGGACGCCTTCAAGTTTGATAAATGGCTTGGTCACACAGAGTATATTAAAGACAATAGTATGAAAGGATTGGACTGGTGACCTGTCCAGGGTGTACCCTGCCTTTGCCCAAACAGTAGTTGGGAATGCTCCAGCAAACAAGGAATCACAAACCAGACTGAGCAGATTTTTTAAATGGATTGATGGACTGGCGGAATCAGCAGTGTCAGCATCATGAACCGACTTTCTACAGTGTATCACTTTAGACCTCCAAACTTAATTTTCTGCATACACAAAGTGAACTCCAATGAAGAAGAAGCATTTTGTAGAAAGAACCACTTGTTTTATAGTCAGATGGAAAACTTGTTTAGACACCACAAGTAGACCAATTCTTGCCTTATGTGTGCTTCAGAACACCCTCAAGAGTTATAAAAAATCTTGATCTGTTTATGTCACATAAAGTAGATTGGTGTCACAGGGGACACACTCTTCAACCAGACCTGGGATTTGGGTTACTGGTGAGGTTCTGTAAGCTGGGCCCAGCCCAAAGTCTATGTGTTATGTCCTCAGTGAGCACACCACCTGCTGGAGACTTCAAAAGGACTAGTAAAATATGGTTTAGGTGGCAGACAAATGCGAGTGGAGTTGCAACTTAACCTTTCAGTCATAGAATTTGGGACGTTGAGTGTCACTTATTTGGGAATGAAGGAATCTAAAGCCTCGTTTCCACTGAGCAGTACGGTACAGTCCGGTTCAGTCCGATATTTTGAGCATTTCCATTATTAAATGGTCCCATTAAACAGTTCCATACCTCTTGAGGGCCCCCATCCGTTGTAGGTCCATAGAAAAATAGAACGAGACGGTAGGGCCAAAGCCACCTGTTGATTGGCAGAAAGGGATGAGGATATTAGAAAGCACCAATATAGTGCTAAGCTAGCAATTCCATAGTAGGAATAAACATTCAAGATGGCGGCTCGACGCGTGGATTTTAAACATGCTCTTCCAAGCATTTTATCAACCCATGGGGGCCGCTAGGTTCGTGGAAACTGTCCCTGTTAATGTTGGGCAAAGGCAGGATACACACTTGACAGATGGCCTGCCAGTCACAGAGATCATTGAGCTGGATGGACAGCTACGCTACCCAGCCGTACGGTGGATAGCTTAGCGAGCTAGTTAGCTTCGCTCCCCCGGCTCTGGAGGAAGTTAAAAGCTGTCGCCGCCGCTCAGGCTCTGGCAAAGCTAGTAAATTGAGAGCTTTGTTTTCTGGCTCAGCTCTCTTTTCTCAACAACAGACCGGTGTAGCGACCACATAAAGGTGGACACTGCTCCAAACCGCCTGTCGATCTCACTTTCCGATCTTCCCTCACGTGTGAACAAGACCTCAATATATTTAAACTCCTCCCCCTTTGGTAGGAGCACTCCACTCACTGAGAGAGGGCGTAGTAACAACCCCAAATTCAGTCCAGTGGATGAGAGTTGTATTCCTTTACCTTTGGAAAGAGGATGAGTTTCCGAGTCTGGTTTTAGGCAGAACAGCAATTCAGAAAATCCAGTGTTCTTGGTATGTCTCTTCCATGTATAAGCTGGGATAAAGAAGCTCAACTAAATTAGATATAAAATTTGGACTGTCCGATCAAAATATTGGAGATATTTTTACCTTAAGATAAACAAAACATGATCAAGTCGATCATGACTTCAAATATATTTCAGGGTTAATGACGTTTTGAAATGTTACGTTTCATGTCAAAGTTCATTCTGTTTTCTGAGAATAAAGGGGTCATGACTGAAGTCCTCCTGTAGCAGAAACACAAAGCGATTCAGTTTGTGCTGCGTCTTCTTTACACGTCTCTTCTATTTTTGGATCCTGTTGATGCTGTTAAGACCACACTGTGCCCCCCACCCCCCATTACCATCTACCTTTCAGTAAGAGGGGATTTTTGAGACATCAGTACACAAACATGTAAACACCTGCAGATGGAATGAGCCAAAGCAACATAACGCAACATTTCTCCTTTATTGAAAGATAATGACATATAAAGATGGGATGCAATTGGTTAGTTTAAACATTTTAGTATGTCAGATGATAGTTGCAATTGTTTTGTCAGGACTGCTTGAAAGCTTACTCAGATTATTGGTGTATAGACGTATGAAAGTTTAGCAAAAAAAAAAGTATAATCTACATTGAGGCACATGTTACAATTTTATTTTACTTAACAGCTCTATCCTGGTATTTCACAGCAGCGAGCACTGATATGTCCTTTCATAATAGAATGAAAGACACCAAAAAGAAAGAACATTGGATCAAGATTACAAAAGATAGAGTAGGAAGTTCTTCTTCATTAATTCCCTCAGAAAGTTCACATATGGACCAAAATAACCCAAAGATAAAAAAAAACTGTTTGATTTTAACTCAAAGATCCTCCCCACATATCCTCCCCACAAGTTTCCAGCTTAAAGTCTCACCTCATGTCACCAGCAGAGCTAAAATTATGAACCAGCGTCCTATCAGACCCACGATCCACTCTTTTCTCTGCAGCTGCTTCTTCCTTCTTCATATAGCAAATATTCATGACACTTTGTTCAAAGTTACAGTATAAAGTGCTTTTATCTTCTGTATAACATATTTTTCTTTTCCAACATTTGTTTATCATTGCAACATTGTATACATGTCTTTTAGATAGATGTTTTAGTTATTTTTACCTGTTTATTTATTTACTTATTTATTTTTTATTTGTCTTTTGTTCTAAAAACTTAAGATTATTCAAAAAAATAATTTAACAGTAAAACATCTAGAAACTTAATGTATAAGCATAAGCACACAGCAATTTATTTTCATTCATTTTATTTATAATAGCTCACAATCACAGTCAAGGCAGTTAAACAAAATAAAAAAACAAAGCTAAAAGCAATATAAACAAAGTTTTTTTTTCTTTTTTTTGAAAAAAAGCTGTTATTATCCATTAAATCATTTCAAAATACCATCTTGAGAAAATCCTAGCTACTCTTGGATGCAGGGTACACAATAGACAGCTTACCAGTCCATTGCAAGGCCACATAAACACACACATTCACACAGCAAGAATTTAAATAATTCAACTAAACTATGAAGGGTTATTTTGGACTGTCTAATTCTACTGTGCAGAATGAAAGTCCACATATCCATGACGAGAACCTGCAACCGTTATATAGAAAGTCCAAGCTGGGTTTCAACCGAGTTTTATTGCTGTCAGGTAAGAGTGCTAAACACTACACCACAGTGCAGGCTTGAAAAATTCACATGTTTTAAATCATTTTTTTTATCATTCTTTCAGAG
>NW_023416884.1:476228-479782 GCF_002922805.2 Oryzias melastigma | reverse complement strand
TCACACAGGAAGAATGAAGACTCATCAGTTAATCTATGAAGCATGTTTTTGGACTGTCTGAGAAATCTACTGTGCAAAGACAAACATGCAAAGTCCACACAGAAAGTCCCAACAGGGTTTCAAACGAGGTTTTATTGCTGTCAGATGAGAGAGCTAATCACTACACCACTGTGCAGGCACAAAATTTTCAAATTTAGGTAATTTTCCTCTATCGGACACTTTGGTAACATGTATTGAAAGACAAATATTAATTTCCAGATAAAACAAAAAACAAGACTTTTTTTTTAAAAAAAGGTTAAAAATATACTACATTTAAAAAAAAAAAAAAAAATAAATAAAATCGTCTACAAAAACCAGTGTTTCAACACACACACACACACACACAAAAAATCTAAAATGTTGCATGGTATAATTGAAAAAAAAACTTAATAAAATCTCTAGAGTGGCTTAAAGGTTCAGTTCTGTTGTCTCACACCGGAATAAACACAGTCTATGTTTAAGTCGTTCTTCTGTCTTCTTGATCTCTTGGACCTCTTCACATTTATAGCAGCATAATGAAGGTTTTCTGTGTCTTTGTTCTCAGCCTGAAACCAGATTCACAAATAAAGATCACAGTTTGAACTTTGTGTGAATCCAAGAAGAACATGATAACTGAAGAGAGTCTCACCTCTGAGCTTCTTAAGGGGGCAGCAGGTGATCGTTCCTCTGGTTATGAAATGGAAAAGTTTTACTTCAAGAACACACTTGTTGAACAGTGAAATAAGTTTGTTTACCTTTGGAGGTGCAGTTGTTTCTCTTGTTGATCTTCCACAGAAGAAAAAGCAGAAAAATAGTAAAAACGCTCATGATGGTCAATAATCCAACCAAAGTGTAAAGAATCACAGAGTTCTGTGGAGCTGCAGAGTTTGGCACAAGAAAAAAAAAAATAACTTTAAATGAATCTGAATGTTGTTTTGTCCACACATCTGATTTTTCAAAAGGTAAAACCTACCTGAGAGGTCCAGTTTTGTCCCGTTTCCAAACAGTATGTGTCCACATGAGACAACAGCACAGTAGTAGATCCCAGAATGAGACTCAGTCAGGTTCTTCATGTGGAGATTGTAGACACAACTGTGTGTTTGTGTGTTCTTTGTTTTCTCACACTGATCATTCCTGCCTCCATGAGTGTAAATGAGTCCTGGATGAGAGTCTTCAGAGTCTTTGAACCAGTAAACTCTGTGTTCTCCATCACAGCTCCCAGTGTGTACTGTACAGTTCAGAGTCACAGAGTCTCCTGGATGGATGTTCTCAGAGGACGACTGATCCACTGAAGTCTGAATATGAGATGAAGGATTCTTTACATGGACACTATAGCCCTCCAAAAATGTGAGACTGTGAGAATCAGAACTTATGCAGTGATAGATAGCTGAGTCTGAAAATTGCAACTTAAAAATCTTCAAGTGATGAGTTTGGTTTTCTTTTTCCAGTCTGAAGCGTGAATTGTTCTTGAATTCACCAAAAAAGGTAACTGCTTTGCTGAATAGAAAGAAACTGGATATGATTTCGAGCTTACGTCCCAAAATTTGCTTGTACCAGAAGATCTGTCTTGAGTTATGCTCTTCATAAGAACATTCCAAAGTTACAGTTTCACCAAAGTTGAAACAAGCATGTTTCTGGTGTAAAGAAGATGACGATTTCAGATCATTCCTCTGACCTGTAGTCAACATAAAATAAAATACATAAAAAATGTTAAAGAAAGTTGTATAGGGTTCTCGGAAATAAATGTTAAAATAAAAGCTTAACTTACCATTTGCTGCTACAAACAAACATGTCAAAAAGAAAACAAATAGTTCAGAAATCATCATGTCTGGATTCTCGTGTCGAAAGAAAATACAACTGACGATTTTTCACATTTATAGTGACAAGACTGCATTTGATTGGTTCTCTAAAGTGACAACAGCTTAGGAAACATGGTCACATGATCAAAACCACAACTAGGTTTGTGTCTGTACAAATGTGATGGGAGTGTCCAGTGGCACACATTGAAAGGCTGACTTCTGCTAACTCTCCAATGTCATTTTAACAATATCTGATACAGAAACTTTAAACAGTTTATTTAGTAAAAAATAACTTCTAAACCCTGCAAATGTAATTTGTGTATTTCAGTTTATTTATTTGTATTTAAATTTCTTGATTTTTGCATCCTGGTAAAAAGAGGTGATTGAGGGTTCAGCTTCTACTTGTCCTGGTGACTCAGAGGACCCAAACACTGGCGGAAGAGGAAAAGACAGGAAACCTTAATCTTATCCATTTTCTGGTCCATTCGCATTGACTGGGCCATTGAAGCACTCTCTCTTTAGCTCTCCGCATAAGACACAGGACACCGGCTGTTTGCATTTTTTTCTTTGAGTGATGAAACAACATGAAGGAAAATGATTCTAGGAGGACTTTTTGGGCTGAGACCAGCCAGGTACCTTTGGAAGAGCCCTAGCTGCCAGAAAAACAGATGAAGCAAGTGTTTGGAAACACTTCAAATCATACTTCAATAAGCATATAAAGTACTTAACACACAATTTTTATGAATGCAACATCAAAACATTTGCTCATTGAGGCCTATTTATTAATAACAAAACATCTTTAATCTTTGAACACAAACAAAATGTTAAAACATGTAGTTTCTGATCACATTTACATGTCTTGAGACCAACTCTACAAAAACTGGAAGAAAAGAATGCTTAGAAATAGTGTTAAAGATACTCTATCTGGATTTCCCTTAAAATACAAATGTTCTCGTCCTACCCCCCTAATGTCAAAATAAATTTATAAATAAAACGGTTGAAAAGATTTTTAGAATTAATTGTTTCATGCTTACGCTTGGCGCTGGCGGAGGCCGGGTGCTGCTTGCAACAGCTCCTGCGCTCTTGTCGTTATTTTCTATTTTTCCAACTTTTTATTCTTTCTTTACGTAACCTTTTGTATATACTACCTCAGTGTGGAGCACTGCAACAGACTCTGCTGTTTTTTTTCCCACTTTTTTTAAATACTTTTTAACAATCCACGTTGCGATGCACGGAGCAGACCGCGTGCGCGTTGTCTACAGCCGGGATCATCTGATCACGCTGCGCCCCACTGTGGTGTCCCCCGGCGACAAACACCAGATCCCGCCGGAGATACTGCGGAAGTGCCGCCGTGGAAATCGCGCTGGGAAGAAACACCGAGAAAAGAAGAGGAGCTTCAGACCGACTCTCCCAACCGTTACCATGGGAAACGTGAGATCTCTCCCAAATAAGATGGACGAGTTGGCGGCGTTAACACGGCATCAGCGGGAGTACAGAGAGAGCTGCATCCTCATGTTCTCAGAGACCTGGCTCACCCTGAACATCCCAGACTCCGCTGTTTCGCTGGATAACTTTCGCCTCCTGAGGGCCGACAGGAGAGCAGACAGCGGTAAGAGGAAAGGAGGGGGGCTGGCTGTGTTTGTGAACGTTAGGTGGTGCAAATCCAAACACTGCACTGTTAAAGAGCAACTGTGCAGCAGAGACATTGAAATGCTGGCGGTTAGCATGAGGCCATAC
>NW_023416884.1:449356-476095 GCF_002922805.2 Oryzias melastigma | reverse complement strand
CTGCTTCAACACCACTGTGTGGTCTGAGCTCTGTGACCCACATGGGGAGGACATCAACGCCATAACAGACTGTGTAACAGACTACATCAACTTCTGCTTCGAGAACACTGTTCCTTCCAAGGTGGTACGGTGTTTCTCAAACAACAAACTGTGGATTAACCATGACATCAAGGCTCTCCTGAAAGAGAAGAAGAGAGCTTTCAGGTCAGGGAACAAGGAGGAGCTGAGGACCGTGCAGAAGAGCTTCGGAGGAAGATCAGGGAGGGCAAGGCCAGCTACAGGAAGAAGATGGAGGAACAGCTGCAGCAGAACATCAGTGAGGTGTAGAGAAGCCTGAAAAACATCTCTGGCTACAAGACCCCCCATTCACAGGTTGAGGGGGATCAAAACTGGGTCAACGACCTGAACCTACATTTCAATAGGTTTGACGAGGACCCCACCCCTCCCCCCCTGCAGCCACATCTCTCTCCATCACCGGGCTTTTGTTCCGACCCCTCAGCCCCCCACTCCTCCAACTCACCTAACCACCCAGCCACTTCACACCCTCATGGACTCCCTCAGCCCCCACCCACACCCCTGTCCTTCACAGCAGCCCAGGTGAGAACTGAGCTGAGGAAGACAAAGGATGGGAAATCTGCAGGGCCTGATGGGATCAGCTCCAGGCTCCTTAAGTCCTGTGCAGGCGAACTGTGTGGAGTTATGGAGCACGTCTTCAATCTGAGCCTCAAGCTGGGGGTTGTACCACAACTCTGGAACAACTCCTGTGTGGTACCTGTGCCCAAAACACCGCACCCCAAAGACCTGAGCAGCTACAGACCAGTGGCTTTGACATCCCACCTGATGAAGACACTGGAGAGGCTGGTCCTGAGTCACCTCCACTCCACAGTGGGCCCCTCCATGGACCCCCTGCAGTTTGCCTACAGACCCAACGTTGGAGTGGAGGATGCGGTCATCTTCCTGCTACACCAAGCTCTCTCTCACCTGGAGAAGCCCGGCAGCACTGTGAGAATCATGTTCTTTGATTTTTCCAGTGCTTTCAATACCATCAAGCCGACGATCCTGAAGGACAAACTGGAGAAGTCAGGGGTGGACCATCTGCTGTCAGGATGGATCCAGGACTACCTCACAAACCGACCCCAGTTTGTGAGAGCCCGGAACTGTGTATCGGACCTGGTCACCTGCAGCACAGGTGTCCCTCAGGGAACTGTCCTTTCCCCCTTCCTCTTCACCCTCTACACGGCTGACTTCAGACACAACACGGACGGCTGCGTGCTGCAGAAGTTCTCTGACGACACTGCCATCGTCGGTCTCATAAGGGACGACAACAACGTGGAGTACAGAGAACTGACGCAGAACTTTGTGGACTGGTGTCAGCTGAACCACCTCCTGATCAACGCAGGGAAAACCAAGGAGATGGTGGTAGACTTCCGCAAGCACTCTGCTACCCCTCCACCGGTGAACATCCAGGGAATGGACATTGAGCAGGTGGACTCTTACAAGTACCTGGGTGTTCGCCTCAACAACAAACTGGACTGGACTCAGAACATAGACACACTGTACAGGAAGGGTCAGAGCAGGCTCTACCTCCTGAGGAGACTGCAGTCCTTTGGAGTGAAAGGGCCACTCCTGAAGACCTTCTACGACTCGGTGGTGTCCTCAGTCATCCTGTACGGTGTGGTCTGCTGGAACAGCAGCATCACAGAGAGGGACAGGAAGAAGCTGGACAGAGTAATCAGGAAGTCCAGCTCTGTCCTGGGCTGCTCTCTGGACTCAGTGCGGGAGGTGTGTGACAGGAGGGTCCTGCAGAGACTGACATCAATGCTGGATAATGAGACCCACCCCCTGCAGGAGACTCTGTCTGCCCTGGAGAGCAGCTTCAGTGGCAGGCTGCTCCACCCTCGGTGTGTGAAGGAGAGATTTAGGAGATCTTACCTTCCTACGGCTGTCAGACTATACAACAGACAATTCTGATCATGATGTGCAATATCTGTAACTCTGTAACAATATCTATTACCCTTAATTATCGAACAACTTGACTGTGCAATAGCTGTATATACCTGTACTACTGTCAATATTATTATTATTATTACTATTATTCTTAGAATATACATTATAAAGAGCTAAGACAATGAATATACAATTTTATTTTTATCTTCTCACCTACCTCTGTACTTGCGCTGTTGCATATTGCAATTTCTTCACTGTAGGAACATTTACATATTGAAAATAATAACTGTTATCTGTAAAACATGGCACTGTCGCGCTCGCTTTTCCTGGTGATTTTTGGTCTCTTTGGGTTGCCATACAATCTTCCCCAGAATTCACCGGCGAGTCCGTTGCGGAGCAACTTTCTCCTGTGCGGGACAACTGCTGCTTCTCATTGGGAGATTCTTTAAATCCGGAAATAGAAACGTGTACTGATGCTTTAATTCATCTCTTAAAATTAAATAAATCTGATGTCTATTAATCCGCGTCCTTCATTATGCAGCTGAGAAAAGCTTTGGACAGAAGCTCCTCCCACACGCAGCAGGTTCTTCAGGTGAGCAGACTTTAAGATAACCGTGAAGTAGCTACTTTAGGGCTTGTCAAAACAAGAAGATTTGTGTGAATTTGATGTGAATTCCATACGACTTAAACAGACAATTGATTTAAATTATGCTAGCCTGAGGTGTGGGTTGGGATAGTGGGCTGTACACACGTGTGCCGAATCGTTCTGATCCGTACAAACCACAGATTATCTGTCATCCGTTAGACAATTAGACATAGCTTTATTAATCCCTTTGGGACACACCCTGGGGGAAATTAGGTGGTGGGCAGCAGCCGTTCTCTACAGCGCTTTATCGCCCGAAAAAAAGACACATGAGGGTACAGGAAAGGAAGGATGTCAAAAATCAAGTATCTTCAGCCCGTGTCGCAGTAGGGCGGCATGAGTTAAAAGTACAAGCAAAAATACATCAACATTGAAGCACATTAATTTCACAAGATGAAAAGGTCCACAAACTGACTCCCACACGTCCAGCCAGGTGGCAGCCATGTGCGGTAGCACAGCGCTCTAAGGCACAGTCGAGGGGGGGCCTGAGAGAAGAGAGAGTCACCAAGGCGTTGAATTTGTGGTGAAGGTCATGGCAGGGGAGGAATGCAGATTACCATGACGACGGGCTCAGTTTCTCACACCTTCAGCTGAATTGTTTTGGTACAGTCGGGGGGGTTCCTGATTAGAGATGTTTGTTTGCTTGCAGACAGACAAAGCTTTCTGTCTGCCTGCTGAAGTCCAGGTGCTGCGTTATGGCGGAGAAATTCACAGATCTGGTCAATTTTCCTGATTCCCTCCAAGTCGAGCCGACACTCGCTCCATGATGGTTTCCAGCCTTCCAAGGGAGACTTCGATGCGATACACGCGGGCAGACAGAGCATCGATCTTGGCCTCCAGTCCATTCAATTTATCAGTCTGAGTCTGTACGTCTCTCTGCGTCCCAGTGCAAAGCACTTCCAGTCTGCCCTTGTCTGAGAGCCACTTCGCCACGTTCCGGTACATCCAGGTTCCACCAGTTCCAATCAGCAGAAAGCCAGTAATCCAATGATGTAAACATCTTCAACATCTTCCAGAGAGAGTTGCGACAGGCAGAAAATTCTCCATTTGCCCCAAGGATCATTCACATATCCAGCCGCAGACATGCCCCCTGGGCAGGTAGGATCTGCTTTCCCACCTCGCATGGTGGAATAAATTTGGTCAATCGCATTCGCAGCCCAGCAGATCAGATCCATGTTTCTTGAAAATGAGAAAAACTGAGAGTAGTCACAGTAGGACTGGGGAGACGAGACAAAGAGCCTTGGTAGGGAGATAGGGAGCTCAGAGAAAAGCGTCCGCTCTTGGTGAGTTTGACATAAACTTGTAATAAACCAGACACTCAGCTATATTTTTCATGTATTCAAAATCAGTGGAGAATCAAGTTGTTTTTTTGTTTTTTTTTGGTTGCCGGGCCACCCATTTCGCTCCTCCCATGACCTGCTGCTCAGATGCTGGTTATGGGAGGAGTCATAATCACTTTTTTAGTGTTTGTGCCGCGGTATTGGCGGCAGTTATAGTCTGCACACGTCTGCCCGCTGATTTCTTTATTTAATATTTTCTTCTTGCCGAGGGCAATTTTTTTTTTTCCCCTCAGACAGGAAGAAAAAAGTCTATCGGTTCGGAAGTGGACCGCGGTCCGCCATTTGGTGATACCTGTTCTAGCAAATGAATGAATGAAATGGTTTATTTCAAGCAATCAAATAATAATACATGAAATAACAAATCACAGATTGATCACTTGAAAGAGAGTGGAAGGAATAGGGTTGTGCACCAAAGTTCGGTTCCAAGTCGGAACCGTTATAATTTATGTAGTTCTACCGAAAACTGAAACAAGCTGCTGCAAACGGTGCCGGTTTCATTGAACTCTATTTGTCTTCGGACATGTCAATCCCTTCTACTCTCTTCAGTACTTTGAAGTTCTATCCAATTCCCTCGCCTCTCCTGCGATAGTGGGCGGGCTCATATAAAGCCAATGACGAGGCGAGCATGAGAATGAGAGCACTGCGATGTCTGACTGCATTTTACAACAGAACACAGAAGTTTGACAGGTTGCTGTGTCACAGCAGCCAATCATGAACTCTGCTTTGAACATGTGATATTTTCAGTGACCTGATCAGCAGGTAAAATACTAACCTGATACAAGCGTTTTTGCCCTGTCCCAGCGCGGCGGTTTTATTTGTCAGTATAATCATTCTCACTCTGATACATTTTTCTTAACATCTCTTTGCAAATTCATTTTTTTTTTCATGTTATTTGTTCTTTGTCGTAAATTATTCAAGTTATAGACCTACCAATCAGATAGCTTAGTAAAAGCATGTGGTGTTCGGCCCTCCTTAAATATTTGATTAGCAATTTCTTCCGAGCCTGCTTACTTTGGATGGTATGGACTTCAAACAAGCTCACTCATGACTGGCGACTGTAACTCTCCTAAAAACGTGACTCAGACCGACTTGGACAAATCACTGTAGTCTGGCTCAAAATAGTAGCACCTGTATTGAGGAAAACTTGTGGCGGATGTGGCCACATTTGGCTTCAAGCCTGGAGGTAAGGCATTTTCTAAGGGTGAGTAAACACTCCGTCTTGTCCAGTGATAATATATATATCTATGGTCTCTGAGTCTATTTTAGACTAGGGGCTGAGCAGCAATTTAGGATGCTCACCATTCTTGTTATTTCTCAGAAAGGTACCGGGAAGAGATTTTCTCTGCTCTTTGCAGTTGACATCATTCTTTATAATTTAACCAAGACATTGGATATGTGTTGAGGATGTGGGGGGTTGGTGGGTGGTATTGTCTCAGATGAGATAAAGAAATTAGGCAAAAATAAATAAAGAATTTGGACTGACTGATGAATACATTGGAGATCTCCTTAATATAAACTAAAATTGATCATCATCAAGTCTATCATGGCTTTAATTCTATTTCAAGGTTTATGGAGTTTTGAAATATTGACTTTCATGTCAAAGTCATTTTTATTTTTCTCAGAAAAAGAATGTTTGTGGTCACGACTGAAGTCTTCCTGCAGCAGAAACACAGTTTTTTTTTACACTTTTCTTACACTTCTCATTCTATTTTTGGATCCTGTTGATGCTACTCAGACGACACGGAGCCCCCTACCACTATCACCATTACCATCTACCTTTCAGTAAGAGTTAGTTAGTACACAAACATAAAAAACATCTGCAAACATAATGAGTCAAAACAATGATATAATGTAAAACTAATATATTTATATATATATGAACATTTCTCCTTTATTGTAACACAAGGCATATTTAGGCAGAAAGCATTTGGTTCCATAAAAGTGAACTAGAGTTTATTTTACCCTAATATTTCAAAACATATTTTCTGTTTAAAAGTACCAAAGTGGACCCTGGTCCTGGTCTAAGATCAGGAACCGCTCCCTGACCAATCTTTTGAGGTAGTCTTGGTCCTTTTCCAATAGGACTGAGATCCAGTTCACTCTGAGTGCCCTTATTCTGAATAGGCTCCATGTTCGGAGCAGAACACCTGACCCAAAACACCCACCACAGTCAGGCATTACATGATGCAAACAGACTAGAAACGTTGCAACCAATGAGCCGCAGACAAATGTAAAGAAACATTGTGACAAAGTGACTCACTGAAATTTGCTCTTATGATTATGGGCTCATTGAAATAACATTTAACATGATGTACTTTATTACAATGGATCATGGGGCTGCTTGAGCCTATCCCAGCTACTGTTGGGTGAAGTCAGGGTACACCCTGGGCCGCTTGCCAGTCTGTCAGAAGACCACACACACACTCATGTTCACGAAGAGGGAGAGTTTAAAATACTTAATTGAAAGGAATCTGTCCTGGAATGAGAAAATCAACAGATGTAGTAGGAGGAGAAAATACAAACTCAACACAGAAAGACCCAGCTGGGATTCAAATCAAATCATCAAATCTCACTGTGAAGCGAGACTGCTAACTATTACCCCACAGTGCAATGTCTAAAAATTCAAATTTTATAAATTTTGCCTTTATATCATTCTATCAGATAGACTTCAGTCACATTTAGTCAAAGACTAGATTTTTAAATCTCAGATAAAACAAAAACATAAAAAAAAATAGGTTAAAAATGAATTACATTTACAATAAAACAAAACTATCTACAAAATACAGTGTTTTAATGGTAAAAAAAAAAAACTCCCTCCTTGACTTAAAGGTTCAGTTCTGTTGTATCACACTGGAATAAACACAGTCTGCGTTGGAGCCGTTCTTCTGTCTTGATCTGCTGGACCTCTTCACATTTATAGCAGCATAATGGAGGTTTTCTGTGTCTTTGTTCTCAGCCTGAAACCAAATTCACAGAAAAGGATCACAGTTGTGAACTTAGTGTGAATCCAAGATGAACTTGATAACTGAAGAGAGTTGAGTCTCACCTCTGAGCTTCTTAAGGGGTCAGCAGATGATCTTTCTTCTGGTTATGAAATATAGAAAAGTTTTACTCAAAGAATGTATTTGTTTACTAGTGAAATAAGTTTGTTTACCTGTGGAGATGCAGTTGTTTCTCTTGTTGATCTTCCACAGAAGAAAAAGCAGAAAAACAACAAGAACGCTCAGGAAGGTCAATAATCCAACCAAAGTCTGAAGAATCACAGAGTTCAGAAGAATGTCTGTTTCAGAAACTAGGAAGAAAGAAAAAAAGCACATTTATTTGTTTTTAAATTAATCCGAAAATTGCTTCATCCAGTTACTTGAGTCTTCAAGGTTAAACTCACCTCTGAGGTCCAGTTTGGTCCCTTTTCCAAACAGAATGTGTCCACATGAGGCAACAGCACAGTAGTAGATCCCAGCATGAGACCGAGTCAGGTTCTTCAGGAGCAGCTCATAGACACAACTGTGAGGCTGTGTTTTCTTATGCTCACACTGGTCATTCCTGCCTCCATGAGTGTAAATGAGTCCTGGATGAGAGTCTTCAGAGTCTTTGAACCAGTAAACTCTGTGTTCTCCATCACAGCTCCCAGTGTGTACTGTACAGTTCAGAGTCACAGAGTCTCCTGCATGGATGTTCTCAGAGGACGACTGATCCACTGAAGTCTGGATGTAAGAAGAAGAGTTCTTTACAAGGACACTATAGCTCTCCAAAAATGTAAGTATGTAACTATCCGAATGGATGCAGTTATAAGTAGCCGAATCTGAAAATTGAATATCAAAAATCTTCAAATGATGATTTTTGTTTTCTGTGTCCAGTATGAAGCGTTGATTGTTCTTGAATTCACCAAAAAATTCCACTTCTGTGCTGTGCACATAGAAACTGCATATAAGTTCAGGTTTTCGTCCAAAACTTTTCTTGGACCAGAAGATTCGTTTTAACGTCTGACCTTTTTGAGGACATTCTAAAGTTACAGCATCACCAATGCTAACAGATAGAAAATCACCTTTCTGCTGTACAGAGGAAGACGATTTATGATGCATTTTTTGACCTGGAGTGAAACAAAAGGCACAAGATTCGTAAGAAACTAATATGAACGTGTACGGAAATAACAAAAGCATAACTCACCATTTGTTCCTGCAAACAAACATGTCAGAAAGAAAACTAAGAGCTCAGAAGTCATCATGTCTGGGTTCTCATGTCGAATGAAAAAACAACTGACGATTTTTTTTCCCATTTATAGACATAAGACAGCATTTGATTGGTCCGCTGAAGTGACAACAACCTTAGGAAACAAGATCACATGATCAAAGCCACAGCCCGCTTTGTCTGTACAACTGTGATGGGAGTGTCTACCGCAACACAGTAAAAGACATGAGTTTTGCTCACTTTCCAACATCATTTTAACAACAAGATATTATCATACAGGAACTTTAAACAGTTTATTTAATAGAAGACTAATTTATGAAGCCTTCTTATGTTGTTCAGTAATTTTTCTTTTGGTGTTTTTTTTTTTTTTGATATTACTTGATTTCTGATTCCTGGTACTAAGAGGTCACTGAAGGGCGAGCTTCTACCCATGCTGGAAGGACGCAGCTACTGGTGGCAGAGGAAAGAACAGGAAACTATTCACTTTGTTGGTTCCATGGACTGGACAGTTGAAGCACCTCCCTTGGTCCTCCACCCAAATTAAAGAACCCCTGTGTGGTCCCTACTACAGAAGGTAGACAAACAGAAATGCAATTTCACACCCTCAAGGGACGGAAGAAGACTGAAACAGATAATCAGGTAAGGATGAGAATGCTTAGTGAAACAGGGAGAGTGGAACAAACAAGACTACACTGAGCACAAGCTCAGTGTACAGTACATAGCAGCACAGGCCACTATGTACTGTACGTGAGTGGAGAGAGGCAACATTCAATCAGATCTTGAGTCTGTTGCTTCCTACTTGACATCTACTGTGCACCAAGCTGGAGGTTCGGATTACAATTCATATGAGTGCCATTGTGTGGTAACAGCTTTAGCAACCCTATAAGGTGAACTGTATTCTTCCAGAGTATATCCTGGACAGTCCATCACAGGACCATGCAGAGAACACAACCACACACACTCACATTCACACCTAAAAAAAAAAGTAAAATTAGCATGTAACTTATGTAGCATGTGTTAGACCAGCGGTGGGAAAACTTTTTGACTCGTGGTCACAAAGGGTTTTAAAATTTGACATAAGATCTGGACCATGTGCAAATGCATAGTGTGTTTGGATAATCTACCTTATAAGAGAAATAAATAATGGAATCTGGACCAAAATACTCTAAAACTTTAAAAATTAATACTTATATTTTAAAACAGAACATTTTGATGTTTTTATTTCAAAATGTGTGTCTTTTGTTTTCATTTTAGTCCCAATTGCACTGATGGGTTGAAAAACAGAAAATTTGTAGAAATGGCGTATACTTATACAGTGCTTTCTAACCTCATTCGAGGGCCCAAAGCGCTTCACAGTCACAGACCCATTCACCCATTCACGCACACATTCACACACTGGCGGTGGCTCCGCTGCCGAACACTGGCGCTAACCTCCCACCAGAGGCAATTCAGGGTTCAGTGTCTTGCCCAAGGACACTTCGACACATGGGCGGGCAAGGCGAAAGTCGAACCCGCTCGCTTCCGATCAGGAGTCGACCGCTCTACCACCGCACCATGGGCACCCCGTGCTCTGTTCATGTGGTGTTGGAATAATTGGAAAAAATGACTGTCCAACTGGGAAAACACACATAAATGTCGCAAAAACAACAAATCTTCCAACACTACATGAATGCAAAATATCTTTCTGCACCTAAAAGGTCAATTTATTTATAGTCCACCATATATGGGTAGACTAAAATCACAGAGAACATAAAACAATACTGACGATTATCAGTGTAGTTTATTCCACTTTGGTGGGCTTCATTCAGCAGTTTAATGTGCCGCATATGGCCCTTGGGCTATAGTTTACCCACTCCTGTGTTAGACTGTGGGAGGAATCAGGTGTGTCTGGAGAAAACCCACATATGCACGAGGAAAACATGCAAACTCCCCACACATAAACGTCCCAGCTGGGGTAGTCTCGCTGCAAAATGGGAACGTTAACAATTACACGACTGTACAGCATATGAGGAGAGGGGAGTTCAGTTTTATTTTATTTATTTATTTATTTTTTTTAAATCAGGTGTTGTATATTTATCAGATAAAAAATCTAGAATAGTTCAGATCGCCCATAATGATATCGCCGGGACACTACTCTGAAATCAGGCTTTGGGTTGGGGCTTTTCAGGTGAGTACCTGATGGCTGGGGCTCTTTCCATGGTCCCCTGTCATGCCAAGTCCAAGGTGACACTCCTCTGCAGGTCCACCACCTGCATGAGAGTTTATAAGCGACCAGTTCAGTGTGGTTTAGCTGTCAGTCAAAGGCAGGTGCCTTTGCAGCCCAACCCATGGTCATGGGATTGGGCTTTTTTTGGACTTAGAATATCTCTGGGAATGAAGGGACCTGAGCTTGTGTGGGAGGCCAAGAGGTACCAACTAGATTCAGTCAGGGTTCTGGAATTCAATCCCTCAAAAGGGGTTGTACCTCCACCATTTTGGAGTTGTTAATGGTGATAAGCATGGTGTGATTTGGGCTTTGTCGTGAGGCCCCAGCTCAGCCACCAAGTGTTGGAGTTCCCATTGTTGATGAGAGGGCCTTATCCCTTTGCCGTTGGGCAGAGGATATGCCTCTGAGTCTGGCTTCGACCTATGAGGCAAAGTTCAGAGTACCTGACCTACAGGGTGTCTCTGAGAGGAATATTGGAAACCACCCCCACAGGGGACTTCAATGTCCTGTGCTCTGATGTGGGACTTTGTGCTTGTTCGTGCTTGTTTTTGAATAACAATTAACAATAACAAGGGCATCCATCAGTGCACATGTATCAGGACACCCTGGACAGGAGATTAATAACCAACTTTCAGGGGGTCCCTCAATTGCAACATCTAGGAGAACTTCAAACAACTATCAAAGGAGGCTGGGTACATTATATAAAACCCAGGGGTGTACACCGTAAGTAAGTAAGGGACCTATAAGGGTTCCTCCAAAGCCTTGCTGGCTTGTAAAACTCCCAAGGCAGCTGATAAGAACTGACAGCCCAGTGTAGGCAAGAACTCAGTCTTGGGAAGAGTCCGTGGTGCAGGTCAGTTGGTCGTGTATCCGGCACCCAAGGAATAGGAAGCAGTTTTTTTTCAGTACTGTTTTTGGTGTGGGTAGGAAGCTGTTGGATTTGACTTAGGATATTGTTAGTCAGTGGAAACGATACTCGAGAATCTTCTCAACCCTGCTTACACAGCCTCTGTTTAGGAAGCAGAGGGTCGGAACTCTGGGTGTCCATTACCCAGGGAGACGACACTGATGTTGTTAGAAAGTTCCTTGATGGGAAGGTATTGGGGATGGATGGAAGTTGTTGGATGTTGTAGGATTGTCTGGAATCATAGGTTTATGCAGTATCACATGCCAGTCAGGGACTCGCTGGGGGTCACTGGTTTGGCAGTTTTGGTAGTGGTTCCCCTCTTTAAGAACGGGGATGTGGAGAGTGTTCTAACTTTGTTTCCTTTGTCTTGTACAGCTTCCCAATGTCAGATCGTTTGGTGGAGATACCTTCAGCTTTTGTCCTGTTTCAGTTTCTTTTCTGTTTTTGTTCAAGAATCTTGAAGTTTTTTTTTTTTTCTTCATTCAACTTGTTTTTAACCACATCAATGATTTATATGACCATCTGTAATCAATTATCCCCTTCATAGATTTACTGTCAACTTTATTCTGGTTAGTGGTTTTTGCTAGTTTCCATTGTCTAATATACATTTCATAAAAGTGCTTGCAGTTTCTTCATGTATTATATCGTCTCTTTTAAGCTTACAGTTTTTCATTACATTGTTCTCTTTCATATATACAGTGGCTCTATTCTTTTTAACGACCACTTTTTTCTTTTTAAAAACAAAAGGTTTCCTCTACTTCTTCTATCTTTAGACTCCAGTATTCTTAAACAAACTTTGGCTTAGAGGGCAAGAGTCGAGCTTTGGTGTGAAAGTTGAGCCGCTTCTGTTGAATGTGGTTTTGCTGCAGTGAGCTAAAGTGTGAGAAGAAAACGACTTTAATGGAAAGTAGAAAAAAAGGGGGGGAGGGGGGTGTCAAAGGACCCTCGTTAGCCCTTTAGTGCATGCAAAACATTTCTCTGCACAAGATGCATCAACTTAACAAGTTTCATAAACTGTCCATTGAATCATATGTTTTAGTAAGTCGGCTTCATTAAAACTCAGTTGATAACAGTAAAATGTCCAAAAGATTAATAAATGAATTGGAATAAAAAAATACATTTTAACCTAATTCAACCTAGAAAAGGTTATGATTTATTTAACTTAAAAAAATAAAGTCATATTAAATAATTTGGACATCACTTTGTAACCTATATCTAAGCAGCAATGTAGTTGCTGAAAACATGAAGTAAAGATAGTAGCATTAACCACACGCTGCTGCTTCTGGGGGGTTTCGGTGTTCTTTTGTGGTTCTTCACACCTTGAACTGCTGCACCTCTTGAGAAAACAACATCATCAAGCATCATAGTTTTAAAGATAGAACATGGACTGACATATAAGCAACACAATCTTTGGTTGGGATGTCATGCTGAAGTGAGGAGGAAGCTGCCTGTTGAAAAGAAAAAAGTTCATCAATTTCTGAAAGAAGGTGGTGAAGTCCAGAAACTGATGTGTAAGATAGTACATGCTGCACTAAAAATTTGAAATAATCCAATGGGTTGACCTGGCTTGAAGACAAAAACTGGAGTCAGAAACAGGAAGTGCTAGAGCTGGGGAGTCAAACTCAATCACACAAGGGGCCAAAATCCAAAGCATACCTTAGGTCGCATGCTGGACAGGACAAACACTTATTTAACACTCTAAAATTTTTAATCTGTAAGTTTTTAACATAATTATGGACTAGATACATAGCATTACTTCTGATAATGCTAGTATGAAAGCTGAAGATGCTGAAATTGATAGCTAATTGATAGATAACCAGCTAAAATATTAGCTAAATGTCAAATTAGCCTAAAAAACAACAACAAAAAAAACTTTGGTTCGCCAAAACAGCTAGCATGTAGCTTAAATATTAGCTGAACTTCAAAATAGCCTAAAAAATCTTGGTAAATGTCAAAATAGTCCTAAAAGCTAGCAGAATGTCAACTTTTAAAACCGTAACTTTTTAACATAAATATGAATAATAAAAAGGAAGGAATATTATTCCAGATTAAATCAACTCAAACTTTAAAGAAATTATACTTTTACTCTCCATAAAAATATATTTTGCCAAAAAAATACAAGTTAGAAATGCGCGCAACATAACATCGGGCAATTAATAACGATAACATAAAATGATCTGGAGGGCCGGATCCGGCCCCCGGGCCTTGACTTTGATACATATGAGCTAGAGAAAACTGATAACTTTATCAGGATAATACTAGCTGAATTAACCATAAGAGGGAGACAAAGGGACAGGGACCTGCCAAATCATGACAGCTTTTCAACTCATCACACATTTTTTCCCCATAATTCATCTATTTTTGTTTGAACCTGTTAAATAATTTACACTGACTGGTCAAAATATTGGAGATTATTTCAAATTCAAATCAAATCAAAGTTAACTTTCCTATAAATGCTCAGAAAAGTGTTTGTGGTCACGACTGAAGTGTCCTCTAGCAGAAACAAAGCGGCTCAGTTTTTGCTGCCTCTTCTTTACACTTCACATTCTATTTTTGGATCATGTTGACGCTGCTCAGACCACACTGCCCGCCTCTCACTTTCTGTATGAGTAGGCTTATGAGTTACGGGTGCACAAGCATGCAATTGTTTGCAGAATAAAAAGAGTGAAACAATGAAACTCAACATATATATATATTTTTTAAAGAAACAAATTCCTGTCAGTTTTAAAACGAAGAAACAGCAAACGTCCATCTTCTGAAAGGATCTGCTTCTTCTGTCCTTTGGAGGGGAGTAAAGAGCTGCAGAGTCCTTTCTGACTGAAGCTAGAATCTAGTCTGCACTCTGTGCATGAAGGTATCTGTGGTTTCATCAAAGTCTGACAGAAGTTTGACTCAGCCCCCACATCTGTGCTGAAGTTTTGAATGCAGCAGCTTCATCGATCATTCAGAAGCTCAGTCTTTGTCTCAGGAACATACTGACTGTCACAACTTCCAAACACCGCTGCTTTGAGCAGTTCATGAAGCTGAGCTGCAGTCTGAGACTCAGACCAGGGTGGTTTAGATCCTCCGAGTTCAGATTCTGAAAACCAGAACATTCAGTCTAAATGTGAAAACAGTTTTTCAGTCCAACTAACATGAGGAGCAAAGAAAAAAAATGATAGTTCAATTAATAACGTGTTAGCTAAATACATTATTCAAATTGTCAATGGGAAATGTCATAAATCATCTGCTGTGCTGCCCAAATATATGTAAAACACTAATATTTGAAGTTAAAAGTGTGATCAGTAAATTTAGAGTTAAAGCAAAACTTAACTTTTATTTAGACGCAGTTACATCTTTATCACCCAAACACTGTTTGACTCTTTGTCACATGGGAAACAATTCTACACCGGATTTTATCACATTTTACTGTTACAAGTTAAACATCATGAATCATGACTTTTATGCATTCCATTTTTTAATGTATTTTTGATTTAAATCTTATATATATAACATTTTTTGGACTGCACACATAGAAAAGCTTTGATGTTTAGTTGTGGTTACAGACTAACTCAGTGTTGATTGAAGAACCACTTTCAAATGAATTGAATGTTTTCCTGTACACAACAGAGAAAAAACATAATTTTTTTTGTCAGACAGCTGCTCTTTACAGGTTGATGCAGGAATGAATCCTGACAAAAAAAAAAAAAAAAAAATTATCAACATCTTCTTGGGAGTTTGCTGGTCTGATACATGAACGTTGAGCCTTTTCAGCTGTAGAGGGCAGTGATGTTAATCTTTTCGTATCTACCTTTTTAACAGTAACACATATCCAGACACTTTCTGACTACAACATTCCACACAAGGATATCACCATTCATCATTGTGAAGCTTTAGCTCTTTTGATGGCTGTATATGTGTGTATATTCACTCTTGTTCAAACCGTTCCTACAAAGATTGGATCATTATGTTTACATTCCCTGAATTTTCTGTTCCTTTTTCATTTGTTTAAGTACCAAGCTGATATAAGTCTTTTGTTCTAGTGGGTTGTAGTGAATGAGTTGTAACAAATCCCATCAGAGTCTGCTTGTGTCAGGAAGGAGGTTCCAAAAAAGGATAATTTAACTGTGCAAAATGATTTTGGGATAAACATTTTTTTTTGTCTTTGGAGGTGATAGTCTCACACAAAAAAACAAAACACAAAAAGAAGTTTCTCCCAGGAACTGAGTTGTGTTGCTTTATGAAAGGCTGGAGATTTAAAATTCTGAAGTAACAAATGTAAATTTTCCTTTACACTTTGAAGCTGAAACACTTAGCAATCAGCAGGCATTGATAAAAAGAGGTGGCCAACACTCAATATTTGACCTTTAGAAACACAAACATGCAGCCATGTGAGCCGCAAGAAGGACGCGGAATCCGTCCAAACCTGCCAACTTCATCAGAAAAAAGTATTAGTGAAAACTGCAACAAATCCAAAACATTTAGGTCATTCTGGGGGGGCTGTGAGTTCAAACAGACCAATAAATCTGCATCACCTATTACACAATGAGCTTTTCCGCTTCCTTGACTTTGGCCACCCATACCGGGGTGTCACATTAGACTGATGAGGAGGAGGAGGCGAGGATGTTCAGGCTTCTTCTTCTCCTTGTTTGTCGGCTCCAAGTCTGTAAGTTTCTGCCGATTTAAAATTTTGTTGAAAGTTAAATGTGAGGCTTAGGGTATGATGAAAGTCCATGTTTGTCGTGTGCGGCTTTCATCGTTTTATCGATGAGAAACTTTCAAAACAATAATGATCCTCTTCTAGCTCTTTAAACTCTTTTCATGCTTTCACCATTTTATTTATATATATATATATATATATATATACTGTATATATGCGCTGAGAGGGCGCGGATGCGGAGCGGTCTGTCAAACGTGGAGAACAACATAAACCGAGTATTTGTGATCATTTCAATTTTATGTCTAATTTTTAATTGAGAGAGAGATATATAGATATACAGTACATATAGAGATATATATCTATATATCTCTTTATACACCCTATATATCAAATATATTGTGATATTTACTCCTGCAGTAGATTCTCTGTGTTTTCTCAGTAAGTATCGAACCTTTCAAACGTTATATTTGTCATCCTTCGGTGAGACGTTTCTTAGGAAGTAGATAGGGAGTGCGTATTTCAAGACTAGTTTTCTTGCCTGGCTGGGTGTAAATGCTTGTCAAAGACATAATATTACTAATTTTAGCAATGTTGCACAAAAATGTCTATTATTTGTTGCACAAAATGAGACACAATGTGTTTATTCTGACTTTGTTCAAGCTCCAAAATGATGGGGGATATATTTTCCTAAAATATATGGGATCTTCTGTATATTGTTAGCAGTGATTTTTACCAATCATTGCAGTATCGCGATATTGTGAGCATTGTATCGCACCGTATCGTGAGAAACGCACTGATTCCAAGCCCTAATATAAACAATTGCAAGATAAAGTATGTGAACCCTTTGGTAGTACATCATGTGTCCATTTTTATTTGAAATGGACACATGTGTTAATTCATTTCAATCTAAAGCCCAACAGTGGAGAAAAACAATGGCTGCTTGAATCAAACCAAAATATTTTTTCCTGTTTTTATTATGTACAAATGGATGTCCTCTTTATTAAAAAGAAAAAAACAAAGAAACAAGGAATTCCAAAAGGTTCACATGATTTTCCCTGCCACTGTATCTTGAAGATTTAAAACTATTGGTAAACTTTTAGTCTTAAAATCTGGGATATCATTTTTTTTTTTTTTACTTTGAAGGATTTAATATTTTTTAACAACTTTCAAAAGTCCTTGGGATTTTGTATTTAATTGCATCAACAAATAATTAGAATTAAGTATGTACCCTGATAACGTTATCATTTATAGCAGTTATTGACACTAAATGTATTTTTTTTTCCTTTCACTTTACAAATTTGGTATCTTTTTTTAAATTAAAAAAAGATAATAATAATTTTGGATATTTTAGCATTCATCCCAACACTATTAGATTAAATTATAGTAATTCTTTAGATCTGTTTATGCTTTTTTCCCCAATTCTGCCTCTATCATTTAACTAACATCATTTAGTTTTTAATAAATTAATCTTAACTTCTTCTGATCTTCCATGTGTTTCAGATGGAGACCTGCTCTCCGTTTACATTGGAGACAGCGTGACTTTGCCTTGTTCTTTCGCCTCCAGCAGCAAACATCTAAGCTGGTACCAGCAGAGAGTCGGGAAGCAGCCTCAGATCATCTCCTCCATCTATAAACGTTCAAACTCCAACAGCTTCTACAAGCCGTTTAACAACAGACGCTTTTCAGTTCATACAGGAGGAGAGCTCTACAGTCTGAGCATCTCTGATGTCCAGAACTCAGACTCTGCCATGTATTACTGTGGACACACCAGCATCACCATCACAGAGTTTGACAGAGGAACCTTTCTGATGGTTAAAGGTAGCAGCAGCTGGAGATCTCACAGAGCGTGCTGGTGTTTCTACTTCATGTTTTTTAGATGAACGTCTGGTTGTCAGATTCCAGTTGCAGGTCGTTGATCCAGGAGCCAGACTGGGACTCGACGCTGAACTGCACGCTGCTAACTGGAACCAGTGAAGAGGAAGGCAGAGTTTATTGGTTCCTGCAGGAGTCTGGAGGCTTCAGCTGGGGAAGCGTGGACATGCAGTCAGGCAGCAGCAGTGAGAGCGGCTCTGCACATCACAGCTGCGACTTCACTTCACCACAGAGGAGCGCGTCTGATGGCGGGACGTCCCTCTGCGCCGTGGCTGCATGTGGACACATCCTGAGGCTGCATGCTGGAGGTGAACCGCACAAGTTCAGCTCATGAGTCTTTTTAATGCATTCTTCTTACAGTTTCTGTTCCACAGAGAAACAGAGCGCCCCTCCCTCTGTGCTGATGCTCTGTGCGGCTGCAGCTCTGACCGTGTCCGCCATTTTCAACATCCTCTTTATCTGTGTTTTCTGCATGAAGTGCAGAAGAAAACATCCTGAAGGTGAGGCTAACTTCTTCTGTCGTTTAAGTTTCTAATACTAAGACTAATATCCCTCTGAAGGGTCACAGCATCAGTCAGAGGTCACCGCTGACAGTCAGGTGAGTTCCCTTCCTTTTCTCCTCCTGAACTGACATGTTTGTTGAAGACACGTCTGTAACACAGCTCTGTGGTTTCCCTCAGAATCAGGATTCTCCCGCTGTTCAGTACGTCGCTCTGGACTTCAAACTGAGACGACAGACGAGCCGCATACGGAGGAGCACCGAGGAGAGCGTGTACTCTGCAGTCAGAGGATCACACTGAGGATCACCATCACCTCTTTTTCAGTTTTTTTCACCTTTGTATGTTTTCTGTTTCGAAAGACATTTAAACATGTCTAACCTTTTAATTTGTAGCTTTAAAAATCAAAAAAATCCAAGAGAGTAAAAAAATTCCATTCTAAATAAAAACTATGTGTTTTATTTGTTTTTCCACAAAAAGATTCAGTGACTCTTACTGACAAAAGATACAAATTAAAAACCTCACAGTTGCACAACTCTAAAGCATCACACACGTTGGAGAGGCTGAAAAAGTTCATTCATTTTCCTGACCGCTTTGTCCCTTTCGAGGTGACTAGACCTTTTAGTTAACCTTTGAGTATCTTCTTAGAAAACTGTGTGTTCAGGTTGAACCCCTTCCATGATGGAGATGCTACTAAAAACCTTTCCACTCATCTGTGAAGAACTAAAGGAACGGCAAGAGAATTACGGGTCAGGGCTCCTCGAACCAAGCAGATATATACACACATTTTTGTGTGCACTTTTGTAATATACAGTATTTCTGTCTTTGTTTTGTATTGTTTTCATCTGGAGTGAGAGACGAGGACCTCCAGCACATTGAAATACTGCCATGTCATTGTTAGAGGTTTTAGTCCTTGTATTTTTGGTTCTTTTTTGTGTAGTTTACATGGTTCTCTAAATAAATTCACAGCTTATTTTCAGCATAATTTTGCTTGGGAGTGTTTTTGAGTCATTGAGATATTTATTTATTTTTTTCCTACCTTTGTTACTTTTTTTTCACAAGTCCTTGATAGGGGTGTAACAAATTGGGGGCTTGTCCGGGACAACTGAAGACTTTTAAAGGGCAGTCAGCCCTTTAAAGGCGGTTGCTGATGACCTCAACTTTAGTCTTTGGTGTTGAGACTGAAAAACTCTCTGAACTTTTGTTTAGAGATAGATAAAGGATGATGGCTGCTGTCTGTGATGCTATTTGTCTCTATAATTTTGTCATTTATTTTTTGTTTTTTTGAATCTACCTGGCAGAAACCATCTCTGTCTGTAATCTTTCCTGATTGATAAAGATGTTTGGTACGGCCAACGTGAGACATTCTGCTTATTTTGCAGCTGTAGACCAGCTTTGTCTGCTGCTTACTGTCAATTTGCACTGGTCCATCAGCAGTGTATGTCCCTTGTGTTAAGTGGAGAGTCTGTATCATAACCGTCAGTTACATGGTCTTGTGTATTGCCTTCCACTCCCCCCTAGTTTCAGAGGAAATGGTTTGTCCTGCCACCTTCTTGTTTGGTCGTTCATCCAAAACTTTGGCAATCGTCCGCATGTCCTCTCCATCCTCACTGAGTCTACAGAATGCATGTTTTGTGTCATAAAAGATGTTGCATCTTTGTTTTTCCAAATATCAAACTTTTGTCGTCCATGGCGAAAATGGACACCGGTGTTATCTGTAATGTGTGTTATTAGGGGCATGTCGCTTTAAAAATCAAATTTAATTTTATAAATTTTAAGGCCGAATTGGATTTCTTCCTCTTCTTCTGCAGGGGTGTCAAACTCAAGTCCTCGAGGGCCGACATCCTGCTGGTTTTCCAGAAACCCTGCCTTATCTGCTGCCGATTACCTGGATCAGGTGTGTTTTTGCCAAAAAAAGCTACTATGGCAGCTTGGTTGGAAAACATGTAGGACACTGGCCCTCCAGGGCTGGAGTTTGACACCTGTGCTCGACGGCTTCTCTCTACCCCTCTAACTGTAGTTGCATTTGAAGTGATAGGATTGATTGACTTTTTGATTGTTTAGTTAACGTTCAATTTTCTTTGGGGGTATGTAGTAGTCACACCTCAGTCATAACAAAATAAATCAGGCTTTAGTTCCTCACCAAGTCGTTTCTATTCTCACAACTGCCATACTCTCTTCCTGACAACAATAATAAGAACATTAAGTAATTAAATATTTTCAATAAAAGCATCTTGTTATGGTCCATATTCAAATTTAGTACATACATAATGCATGTATATCACTTTCCAGAATTCATACTTTTCTATATACTTTTCAAACACACTTTTTATATTAAATATTTCTCTTTGTTTTTACATATGTGCAGGTTTAAAGTGAGAAAAAAAAGTGACTGAGTTTAAACGGAAACAACACAAATCATTTAAGTTAAGTTAAATTTATCTGTAAGCAATAAAATGTGTATACTTTACAAAGACACATTAACATTAGGCGTGAGAACCTTTTCTGAGTGTGTCTGCGGCTATGTGTTTGTGTGCATACAAGCTCGTGTGGGTGGATGCATGTGCATATAGAGCATGAATCAGTAGAAATCTGGGTCGGTGCCATGCAGTAGGTTCTTTCCAGCACAGACAGCATCTTTAACCACAAACAAAAGAGGAGTGAACCCTCGGGGTTTTGTGAAGAGCAAATTAATGTAACAAGTGAATAGGGCTGTCAAACTCAATCGCACAGGGGCAAAAATTCAAAACACACGTTAGGTTGTGGAACAAACAGGATAAACATTTATTGAACACTCTAAAACTAAATGTTTTAAACTTTAAAACAGCAACTTTTTAACATGATTATGAACTAGATATATAGCATTTGCGATGATAATGCTAGTGTGAATGCTGTAAGCTGAATTTGGCCGCTGAAGATGCTAGTGCTGATAGTTGAAGATGCTAAAATTAATAGTTAAAAACGCTGAAGCTGATAACTGAAAATACTGAAGCTGATAGCCAGCTAAAATGCCAAATTAGCCTAAAAAACGAAGACAAAAACAAACAGAAAAAAACTTAGGGTGTAGCTGAAAAAATAGCTAAATGCCAAATTAGCCTAAATAAATTAGCCAAAACAGCTAGCATGCAGCTGAAATATCAGCTAAACTCCAAAGAACCCGAAAAAATCCCAGTAAATGTCAAAATAGTCCAAAAATCTAGCAGAATGCCAATTTTTAAAACTTTAAAATTGTAATTTTTTAACATAATTAAGATTGATAAAAAAGGCAGGAATACTTTGACACGTACTATAGTTTTTTTTATTATTATTACAGAACACTGACTTTAGCAGTGAACAAAAAACTCAAGTGTTGCCAATTGTTACATTTTGCATCTTTTCCATCGTTATAGAAAGGTTTTATTCGAAACAGGAGCTGGTTTCTTTCTACTGTCTTTGCTGTCATTCACGGTCTTTTATCTGAGTCTGCATCCTTTTTTCACAAAGAGAAGCCGTGTTAGCAGTCCTAGTAACCCTGATGGCTGAAGAGATAACCAATGTTCATGCTTTTACACATCAGAAAAAAGTTCAGTTCAGAGTGCAGGAAATGCTTTTGTAGAAGACTGAAACCAAGAACACAGAAGTAGTAGGCAGCTTAAAAAAAATGAATGATGTTTGTTTTTTTGTTTAATCATTTAATAATGAAATGTTGTTCATTGTTTGTTATTAAATAATCAGAATGGGTCAAGAAAAATCTAATTCACCAAATTTGAAGTTGACTTTCAGATTACAGCTAAATAAATAAAATAAAAGTCATCAGACAATTTCTTTTTTTATTTATCGTGTTATGATCCAAATATGAATCATAGATATCCCACCAGTATCCAGAAAGGAGCTAATTCATCCAAAGCTGTTTTGGTCCAGTTCAGTCTCAGATGTTGGACTTCTGTTGGTTTTAGCTTTAGGCTTGAATGTTAGAGCTGCATAGTTCAGAGCATCGGATTCTGGGCTCTGTAAACAAGAGTGTAAACAATAAATTCTTCATGAACTTTAGATTACATGAGAGAAAATATGAATAAAATGAACCATTACCTCTCTGTTCTGCTGCTCAGATGAAGCTAAACCATAGAAAGAGTTTGTATTCGTCATAAATTCAAACAAAGTTTCATCCCATGCTATATTTCTATTAGTTAAAACATTCCAGTACCTGTTTGAAATGATCGGACTTTGACGATCAGAAAGATGATGACCATCACAAGAACAAAAATGACACTTCCCAGAATTCCAGTCACTGGGTTTAACTTAAACATTTCTGGAGAAGAGACAAGTAGACTGAATTTTGGTCAAATCCACTGTTGGTTTCAAACAAATTTGATTTGAATGACTGAAAAAAAGAAACAATCTCACCTTCTACTTGCAAATAGGTAGCATCAAAAATAACAGCGTCAGAATTTTTGTAGGATCCACAGAAATAGAGTCCAGAATCAGAGAAATCAACATCATTTATGTTCAGAGAAACATGGGTGATGTTGGAGGACATTTGGAATCTCCCATTTCTAAATTCTTCCTGTACTGTAGCATTGGACTCAGCAGTCATCATGGATGTGATTTTGGTGGCGTTGGATCTTTGGTCCATCTTGAACCAGAAAATGTTGGTGATGAATCTGCTGAGGTTGGAGCACAGCAGTGAGACTTCTCCTCCATGTTGAACCTCTACGATGACAAACTCAGAAAGTGACACAGAGATCAAACCTGAAATAAAGGAGTGAGAAGTTCATCAGCTTCACATCAGCTCTCCTTTATCAAAATATTTAAGACAAAACCTAAAAAAATGTGAAAATCGTAATCAGACTTACTGAAGCTGCAGAGAAAAGCCAGTATTGAGGTCAAGTGCACCATTTTGTAGACTGTGGGACTCCACCTTTCATTCTTTCAGTCTGTCTTTGAACCCTGCCAGTTCAGCTATGAGAATAGGAAGTGGGTATCTGAGACCTTATCGTTCAGAATATGTAGTTCTGAAGTTAAATATATAAATGTTTACTTTAAACATTTCACAAGTAAATGTTTCTTTTTCTTTTGTAGCTCTGGCTTTTATTATTAAACCTACTGATGTCAACAAATACACGTGGGAACTGAAACTACTTTGACCTGACAGTTCACTTAGAGAACTGATAAGAAAAGTGCAGCAGATCAAGGTCTCTGATCTACGAAGGAACACACACACACAGTTGAAGGCAAACAGTTGTCATACTAAAACATGTTTGCATTGTTTCTCTGAATACAGCTGGAATGCTATTGTAGTAAAAGTTACCATGCTTCAGTACCAAGCATTGACATATATGAGAACCAGACTAATTGATTTATTGACCCTTAGTTCTGGCTCCAACCAATTGAAGTCAACTCAATTGTCATTGTTCCGTGATGAGGATGCCATGATTTTGAGCCAGACGAGGTCAGTAAGAAGTGATTGGTTCCAGTCAGTGTGAGACAATGTTTCTATAGCAAATACTGTCTTCAATCAAGAGTGATCTTGTTGAAAGTCCACACCCCTACCAGTAAAAAGGGGCTTAGGAGAATCTGTAAATCAAACGTTTGAGGTGGGGGCAAGCGGACACCACCTGCTTTTACTGAGGCATTGGAATTGTCAATTTATAACTTACAATGAAGTAATAAATATAAAAAAAATGTTATTAGGAAGAACATTGCAGCACCTATGTAATTGGACGTTGGTTTCCTGGGCCTCTTCGCCCCTTTCTCCATGCAAGAGGAGGGATTCCCGTGTTCTCTGGCTAGGCCATAAGTCCAGAATCACATCAGATCTGAATCTGAGGAAGTCCGTGTCCCTGTGGTCCCATTTGTGGTTCTTGCCCTGTTGACCACATTAAGATAATGAAAAACACAAGATAGAGAGAATGAGGCTAAAACGGACGAGCCAAGAGAAAAGAAAATGACAATGTTTACAGCACCAAATCAATGTAAGTTTGGAGGTTTGTCCTCAAGAGGAAAAGGAATAAACATGGCATTATCCTCAAAAGAAATAATTCTACATGGCCGGATCCTTTACACTCCATCTTAGTGTGAGCAGCCCAATAAATCCAAAGATCTAAAACTCCTCCAAAACAATCCCAACAACAACAACAACAAAAAAACTACTCCCGCGTGCTACACCACAGAGGAAACTTGAAAAGAACAAAAAATCACAGCAGTCAAACACAGTGATAACCTCCAGGAGTCCATGCTGAGACTCAGAATATACAGGTCATACAGTGATAAACCAATGGGACAAATGAGGACTGATTACAGGAAGCTGGTAAAGAAAAAAAAAAGTAAACTGGACTGTTGTTGAGGTCCTGGTTGTAGAACATCTCTTCCTTCTCCTTAGGGTGCTGGAGGGTTTGTGGAGTTTGATCATCTGTGTTTGGTGCTGGAGGGTTTGATCATCTGTGTTTGCAGATTTGGAGAGAGTTTTTTAACACCCAGTCACTGCAGCAGACGGTAGAAATACCTGCTCCTGACTAATTCAAATGTTGTTCTTTGGACAATCTTTTTTTTTTTACATTTTTGGGATAATAACTATCAAACTATTAAACATTTTGTTTTTTCTCATTTATTATTAGTAATATACAAAATAAAACGTTTATATTTTGCATTAAGAGTACATTCAAACTGTAAATGTCAGCTGGTCTGGATCAAGTCCTAAACATTGTGCTTGGTCTGTATTCAGACTCCATTTTGATTTGATTTGATTTATTTGTTCTTTTTCAGTTAGAATGTACAATACATACAATCTACTAATCCCTACCCCACTCGTATTATTACATATAATACCAACATATGACTAAATGAATGGAAATAATCAAAACAAACACAAAATAAAAACCTGTAATAAAAACGATATCACAGACAGGAACACAATACTAATGTCATGTTGCATACAAATCAATCCTTTTGTTTTTACATTTAAACTTAAAACAAACAATACTTAAACACTTTTTTCAACTCATTATCCAACGCATTCCATTTTTTAACCCCAGTAAAGGAAATAGTCCTTTGTTTAAGTGTAGTTTTTACTTTGGGTACTTTAAAGTCATAATTTCTTCTACTATTTCCTTCATTTATATTAAAAACATTTTGGAAACAAGGTGGCAACATAAAATGTTTGGCCTTAAACATTACCAGCAGTGTCTGCAGAGAACATAAATCCTTAAATTTCAGTATTCCTGACTTAAAAAATAGTTTAGAGGTGTGCTCATTGTAGAAAGTCAACTGTATTAGTCGTAATTATTTTTTTTCTTTTTTCTAAATTGTTAAAGGTTCTAGGTTTGACTCATAAGAATTATCCCAGACTTCCAAACAATATGAAAGATATGGTAAAATCAAGGAGAAATTCAGAATATGCTTAGCTTTGTAATTTAACAAATATTTAGCTTTGTTAAAAACTGCAAGATTTTTACTTATTTTTTGTTTTATACAAACAATATACTGCTTCCATTTTAAATTCTCATCAACAATAATCCCCAGAAATCAGAATTCATGAACTCCTTCCATGTTAACACCAATCCATTTCAAATTGAAATTTGAAATGGATTTTTTCTTACTAAAGAACATAAACCTTTTTTTTAATTGAGAGTTTGTTTCTATTAAACCATTCCTCAAGTAAAATCATTTCTTGCTTGATAATAGAAACTACCTCCAAATTTTTCCCTGAACAACAAAAAAAAAAAAATGGTGTCGTCAGCAAACAAAACGTATTGCAGCATTTTTGACACATCAAAGATAGCTTATGTATAAAATAAAAATTAAAAAAATGGTCCCAGTACTGAGCCTTGTGGAATACCACAATGAATTGTTTGATGTTTTGGTAAATGTCCTTCATATTCCACATAGTGCTGATGATTGTCTAAGTAACTCATCACCCGTTGTAATGCAACACCTCTAATACCATGAGACTGAAGTTGGGCAAACAGAATCTTGTGAAACTGACATGACAGTTTTTGAATCATTTCTTCAGTCATTAGCCAGGATTTAAAGGACAGGGTGAAGCAACTAGAGAAAGAATAATGTAAGTCTCTGTTGTGTTTCTGTGGTTTTCTGCATTCTTCATTGCCCACTTTATCAAACTTGGCTTTTGTCAAAAGTAATTGTTTGAACAAAGAGGCCATTTTTAGGTTAAAAAAGTCTGTTGACTGGCAAAATATTATTTTATGAATTTTAAAAACTATGATATGTATTTGATTAAATCTTAATTAGTCGAAAGTCAATATTTATGCTAAACTAGGCATTTTTTGAAATATGCATAATTATCTATTTTTTTCCTCCATAAATTTCTTGTTACTTCTATCCTCTGTTAGCCATTAGCATTACTTTAACTAGCTGAACCAAGTTTTTTTTTAGTAAAAGAATACGGAAAAAAAATGTTTTTAAAATTATTAAATATTTTTACCAAATCAAATGCATAATAAAAAAAAATACCAAGCACAGACAAGAGTTTTGTGGGTGAACAGTTTCCATGCAAACAGAATGT
>NW_023416884.1:412134-449115 GCF_002922805.2 Oryzias melastigma | reverse complement strand
GAATATGGAAAAAAAATGTTTTAAAAATTATTAAATATTTTTAACAAATAGAATGCATAATAAAAAAAAAATACCAAGCACAGACAAGAGTTTTGTGGGTGAACAGTTTCCATGCAAACAGAATGTACATTTAATATTTTATTTTCAGAAAAAAATCGAGTCATCTTGCAAAGAAGGTGTTGGGAGTGGAAGACAAATTGAGGTCAAAATGTTTTGTAGTTCTTTTGATCAAGTAAAGCAATAAAAAAAATGTGTGCCATGAAATTTTTAAGAAAAACAGTAAATTAAAAAAACATGGTTTTATTAATCTAAGGACTTATTTTAAATAAAACTTAGTTCAATTAATGAAGTCAATCAGTAACAGAAATAAAAAAAACAAAAAAAACAAACACAATACAAAGTTTAAGTGTGTCAAATTACTTAAAGAAAAGTTGAAACATTTATTACTGAAATATTCAAGGATTACAATGTTGGAAGTTAAAAAACAAAACAACAACAACAACAACAACAAGGTATATTTTGAAGTTTCAGCGCTTCATGCTTTGGTACACACACTCGCTCCATGTGGGATCCCTTAGTCTTAGCGACCTGTTTGCCAGGTTGCCACAAACGGCCGCGTGGTACATTTTCTCTGCTGACATGAGACCCTGTAATTAAAGTTAATAAAAATGCAAGTTATAAAAAGACTGAATGCACTGAAAAAAGTGAAACGTTGGATCAGTTTTTGCTGCTCTGTAATTTGTTACATTTAAAATGATTAATGTAAATCATATTAATGTAAACTGAAACCTTTAATTTAATTAAATTTATAAATGTAAAAAATTGCAGAACTTTTGTTAAATGATCTAACATTTCACTTTTTACTGTATGAGAAGGATTTATGTATGATGCAATGACGACTCACAGTAACACTGTGGAACTTTTTATGTTCTCAAACCAAATTTTTAAATCATTTTCAAACTGGTAGCCCTATGGTTTCCCTGTAGCCCCAAAATAAAACAAGAACCCTGTCCATCAGACATACTATCCATCTCTTTTCTACACCCACTGAATCCCTTTAAAGGTCACAGGGTTGCTGGAGCCTATACACACAATCTAGACAGGTCACCATCACAGGATCACACAACCACATCTGAGTTCACAACTAGGGACAATTTAGAATAACCAGTTAAACTATGCAGTATACTTTGGACTACTAGAGAAAACCGGGGCGCCTGGAGAAAACCAATACATGATCGGGTACAACATGCAAACTCCACACAGAAAGGTCCAAGCCAAACATTTGAACCAGGGCCTTTTCACTGTGAGGCAAGACCGTGCAGCCCAATATGTAACCAATATAATTTAATATTATTCTTAAAGTAGCAGCAAACATGAACGCTAAAGTAAAATATTCCAGATTTTTTCATTTGCAGTGATTCTAAAATTATTCAGAATATAATGGAATTGTGCAAAAATTTGTTTTGCCTGACGGTTAGCTTCATGACCAATAAATCAAATCTAGTCACCTTTAAAAAACTATCTTGTGACTAAAAAGTTCAACAGTGTTGCTTTGTATGTAAACAATAAGTCAAATGAAGTTATTTACCATGGAACCTGTGTGGGGGTATGATGACCCTAGTATGTAAAAAAAAGGAATTAAGCACACAATATAAAATTCATAAACACACATTTTTTTAAATAAATTTGTAGCTACCTGACATTTTTTTGCTGTGCGATTTAGTCATCGAGCAAACTGAGATCGCCAGGAAAATGGACAGAAGAGACATGAAAAAGAGCGCTCCACTCCAGAGGTAATTATGGTTCTGGACTTCAGCTGTAGAAAAACAAATATGTGAACAAATTTTTGGCTTTGTAGGTCTAAATTTCCAGTGATGTAATAACTCACCTGTAAGGTCCAGTTTGGTTCCGTTTCCAAACAGTATGTGCCCACATGAGACAACAGCACAGTAGTAGATCCCAGCATGAGACTCAGTCAGGTTCTTCATGGGCAGCTTGTACACACAACTGTGTGTTTGTGCATCATTGTTTCTCTCACATTGATCATTCCTGCCTCCATGAGTGTAAATGAGTCCTGGATGAGAGTCTTCAGAGTCTCTGAACCAGTAAACTCTGTGTTCTCCATCACAGCTCCCAGTGTGTACTGTACAGTTCAGAGTCACAGAGTCTCCTGTGTGGATGTTCTCAGAAGACGACTGATCCACTGAAGTCTGGATGGCTAAACTAGAATCTTCAACACTGACTGTTATACCATCTGAGAATTCAAAGTTGTACAGATAGCTGCTAGCACAGTAATATGTTGCTGAATCTGACTCACGTAGGTTTTCAATCATCAGGTGATTTGTCCCCTTTTTATCATCCAGTGTGAAACGTGAATTGTTGCTGAATTCTCCGTAGAATGTTCCCTCTTTGTCGTATTTATATGAGGAAGAAATGAGTCTCGGCTTCCGCCCTAAGCTTTGTTTATACCAATAAAATCGAGCATCAACTACGTCTTCATAGAAACATTTCAAAATCAACTTTTCTCCAGATTTAACTAACAAAAACGCTGTGTCATGACGGAGAGAGGATGACGGTGAGGTTTTTGTCTGAGCTGAAGGTAGGGAAAGCCAAAAAGAACACTGTAAAAAACAACAAAAACTATAATAAATTAAGTAGTTGATCTGAACAGAGAAGAAACTCACCCATTTCACCAGACAGCAAAACTGTCAGAAAGACTGCACATCGAATGGATGCCATTGAGTTCAGATTTTCTCCCTCAACTATTGCTCTTAATCCCTTCTTTGCCTTTTATTGAGAAGACCGTTTGACAGGATGGACACAAGTGGTAAAGCACGCCCTCATTCTGACACCAAGTTCATTTTCTGCTGATTTCTGAGAAAAGGTTAGCGTCTCACATACGAAAAACCACAAACTTACATCTTTTCTGCAGGGCTATCCAAACTGACACTTCTGTGACCGAAGCTGAGCATTGACATGCATCAGCCTCCCAGCAGTTTCAGTTTTATTTTTTCTTAAATGTTTAGTTTGGTGGTAAAACGATAGGTGACTTTTCAAAATAATGTCAGTAATTTGTAAATGCATTTATCATTCCTAAAAGATATTTGAGTCATGCTTGTTTCTCTTGTATGGTATTTAGTTGTTTTGGAAGTTGTACTTTGAATATTCCTGAATGTTTCCAAAAATAAATTTAACTTTGACTTCTGAAAGATTTTATTTTCACAACATTTTATATAAAGTATTTATTTATTTAAAAAAACATTTTCACACAGTTTTTTTTACATGTTTTATACGCTGTTCAATAACTCTCTTTTAATTACTTGCTTTACAATTACTTTTAATTTTTGAAATATTTGATATTACTATTAAAGTGTGTTACAGGATTTCACTCATAAGACTGTGGTGAGATGGAAAGTGGGGGTTCGCTCAGACCATGTGGGAAGGATCCAGATAAAATAGTCTAGACATATTTTCCATCTTTATATAAAATTGGAAAGGACTGCATATCATGATATCACAATTTATCAGAAGATGTAAACATTGGGGCTGCACAGTGGCGCAGTGGTTAGCGCTCTTGCCTCACAGCGAGAAGGCCCCGGTTCGAATCCCGGCTGGGACCTTTCTGTGTGGAGTTTGCATGTTCTCCCCGTGCATGCGTGGGTTTTCACCGGGGACTCCGGCTTCCTCCCACCGTCCAAAAACATGCTTCATAGGTTAATTGGTGACTCTAAATTGTCCCTAGGTGTGAATGTGAGAGTGTATGTGTGTGTGTGATTGAGGCCCTGCGACAGACTGGCGACCTGTCCAGGGTGTACCCCGCCTTCGCCCTTCAGTAGCCGGGATAGGCTCCGGCACCCCCGCGACCCCGAAAGGGATGATGCGGCCAAGAAGATGGATGGATGGATGTAAACATTGTTTGAAAGAGAATTACTTTAAAAAGTACGTGTCTGAATACCAATACAACTAACACATAAAAATATTGTATTTAATGTAATTAATTATTTGTTGTAACTCTGATTGTATTTTGATCTATTTACAAAGCACTAAGTGGTCTTTTAATTATATTAAAAAAAAAAAAAAAATTTCCTAGACTATACAGCAGGGGTGACAAACTCAATCGCACTCCATGAATATATATTGTCAAAATTTTCCATCCATCTTTCTTCTTATCCGGGACCAGGTCGCGGGGGCAGCAGTCAAAGCAAAGATGCCCAGACTTCCCTCTCCTTTAGGGGGACCCCGAGGCGTTTCCAGGCCAGCCGAGAGACATAGTCTCTCCAGCGTGTCCTTGGTCTTCCCCGGGGCCTCCGCCCAGTGGGACATGCCCAGAACACCTTCCAGGGAGGCGTCCAGGAGCCATCTGGACCAGATGCCCGAACCACCTCAACTGGCTCCTGTCAATGTGGAGGAGAAGCAGCTCTACTCCAAGCTCCCTCGGATGACTGACCTCCTCAACCTATCTCTAGGGGAGCGCCAAGCCACCCTCTGGAGAAAACTAATTTCAGCCCCTTGTAGTCAGGATCTTGTTCCTTCGGTCATGATCCAGAGCTCATGACGATTAGTACTGGAATGAAGATTGACTGGTAACTCGAGAGCTTTGCGTTCTGGCTTAGCTCTTTTTCACCACAATGGACCGGTGCAACGACCGCAAAATGGGTCAAATCCGCCTGTCAATCTCATGCTCCGATCTTTCCTCACTCGTGAACAAGACCCAGAGATATTTAAACACTTCCACCTAAGGCAGGATCACTTCACCCACCGAGAGAGGACAAACTACCTTTGGCTCGATGAAGCCAACATAACAACATCATCTGCAAAGAGCAGAGAGGAAATCCTGTGGTCCCCCAACCAGACCCCCTCCGGCCCCTGGCTGTGCCTAGAAATTCTGTCCATAAAGACTATGAACAGAACCGGTGATAAAGGGCAGCCCTGCCGGAGTCCAACATGCACCGGGAACAGGTCTGACTTACTGCCAGCCATGCGAACCAAGCTCCTGCTCCGGTCGTACAGAGACAGGACAGCCCTCAGTAAGGTTCCCCGGACCCCATACTCCCAGAGCACCCTCCACAAGACACCATGGGGGACGTGGTCGAATACCTTCTCCAAATCCACAAAACACATATGAACTGGATGAGCAAACTCCCATGAACCCTCCAGTACCCTAAAGAGGGTGTAGAGCTGGTCCACTTTTCCGTGACCGGGACGGAAACCGGACTGTTGTTCTTGGATCTGAGGTTCGACTATCGGACGGACTCTCCTCTCCAGTACCCTGGCATAGACTTCCCCAGGAAGGCTGAGGAGTGTGATTCCCCAGAAGTTGGAACACACCCTCCGGTCGTCCGTCTTGTAATTCCCTATTATGAATTGCCCTTTAAAAGAAGAATTGTATCTACTTTATTGATTGGTTGACAAATATAGTGATTTGATGATTGATGTATAAATCATTTATAAACTGATCTGTCATGGCATTTCGCAAGTACATTTTAAGAGGAGTAAACTTCAGAATTTCTTGATTCAATTCATGCAGAATTCAGAAAAATAAGTTTGTACAAGAAAGATAAATATGAGATCGAGTCCACAAATAGTTTAGCTAAACAAAAATGTTTATTGCATTACTCAAGTTTATTTAGTCGATTATATGTTGGAAAGCCATGTTTGACGAGTGAAAAAGTATTTTAAAAGTGAACGTAAGTAGCCAAACACCCCCCTCCCCCTTTCCTTCACACACACTGATATTGTTATGTCAGCAGAAGCAAACAGCCATGTGTGAAACAATTTTCTCATCATGCCTGAGGTTTGTTTGCAGAGTACAGCTGCAGGAAATTTCTATGTGACTGCTGTTTGTGTCCTCACTGACCAACAGCTACATTTCCTGTTTGTGCAGAGTGGGGAGGGGGCCGCTTCATGCTCTCCAGTTCTAAGTAAGAGTCAGAGCTAAAATGGAAAATCAAAACTCAAGTGTGGGGTGTGATAACTGTGAATTAGGTCATGTAGCTGTGAAACAGGAAGCAGTGAACACAAGTCCTTAAAGCCCTTTGTTACATGACAACATCAAACTCCACAACATTTTCTAAAAAAATTCATTAGTGTATGCACTGTTCCACACAAATAAAGTTCATTTTGCCTTTTAATCTTTGGTTTTCAGTTTGAATCAGGTTCAATTCTGGCTGATTTATTTTCTTTATCGTTGAACGGTAATAAAATGAAGAAAAAGAAGTAAAATTGTTTTAACTTTAAACTAATTGGCCACTTTATTAGTTACACCTGACCAACTACCCGCCAACCCAAATTTCTAATTAGCTAATCACATGATAGCAACATTCAGGCATGTAGAGACTGTCTAAGATGATCTGCTGCAGTTCAAACCGAGCATTAGAATGGGGAAAATATGTGATTGAAATGACTTTGAATGTCATCAATTAATGGTTCTTTGTGCCAGACAAACCGGTTTGAGTATTTCAGAAACTGCTCATCTATTGATATTTTCACCCACAACCATCTCTGGAGTTAACAGAGAATAGTTATAAAATCAAATAATCATTCTTCACAACTAAGGTCTCCAGAAGAACATCTTTGAACACAGAGCACATCCACCCTTGAGCCATATGGGCTACAACATGAGTGGCCTCACCAGGTGCCACTTCTGTCAGCTAAGAACTGAAACCTCAGGCTACAATTCACACAGGCTCACCAAAATTGGACAATAGAGGATTGGAATAAACATTGCCTGATCAAGTGAGTCTCCATGTCTGCTGCGCCACTTAGATGACAGGGTCAGAATTTGGTCTCAGCTGTATGACAGCATAGATTCATCATGCCTTGTATCAATGGGTCATGGCGGTGGTGGTGTTATTATCGAAGAGAAATGCTTGGAACTCTTTTGGGCCCTTAGTACCAATTGATTATGGTTCCATTGACACATCCTACCTGAGTATTGTTACTGACCATGTCCATCCCTTAATGACCACAGTGTACCATCTTCTGATGCTACTTCCAGCATGATAAGGCTCCATGTTATAAACCTGGAATCATCTCAGACTGGGTTGTTGAACATGAAAGTGAGTTCACTGGACTCAAATGGTGTCCACAATCACCATATCTCAAACCAACAGATCAGTGTTTTTCAACCTTTTTTTTAGCCAAGGCACATTTCTTTCATTGAAAAAATCCCGCGGCACACCACCAGCTGAAAATGTGAATAAAAAGCTTAAATTAACAATATAAGTGTTATATTGTTAATATAAGTGTTTTTTAACATTGAAGAATGACGTTATATAATAACGTTTTGAATAGAAATCAAATAAACACAAAGAATAAAGTATTTTATAATCTTTCATATTTATACTCACTCAGTGTGAAACCTGGGCCTGTTTGGATGAACACAGAGATGATTTCCTGGCAGGAATCGATGAAAGGCACACAGGAAGCTCTTCCTCCACAGCTCTCAGTCTTTCTCTGTTTAGTTTTTACAGCAATCAGGCTTGAAAAGCTCACCTCACACAGGTATGTTGTGGAAAATGGGAGCAATGTCAAAATAGCTTTGTTGGCCAGCATAGGAACTCCTTGGCAGCTGCCAACCAAAAACTGTCCAAAGGTAGATCAGCAAAGCTTAGCTTGAGGCCACGATCTTCTCTCAGTTCAGTTAGTTCTTCCTGCTCCTGTAAAGTCATGTCCTTTCCAACAGCTGATGCTGAGCTGAATGGGTCCCTAACCCAGTCAAGGCACTCCGTGGAGGCTGAAGAGAAATAAAATGTCAGAGTTTTCAAATGGTTAACTATTATCTCACACAGTGCAGCAGTGTTAACATCTTGCCATTAATTGGTGAGTGGGAACATTTCAAGATTCCCCCTTTCCACATGTTGCTGCCAGAGTTGCACCTTTGAACAGAATCCATTTGTTTTATCTGTACTTGTAAGCAGGTTTTCATTTCGGCCTTGCATTCGTGTGTTCAGTTCATTCAGATGATGAAAAATATCTGCCAGGTATGCCAGCCTTGCACACCACTCATCACTTGCAAGCAGCTTTGCGTAATCGGACCCCTCATTTGTCAGAAAGAGCTTAAGTTCCTCTCGCAGCTCATACACACGGGCCAGCACCTTGCGACGCGACAACCATCGGACCTCGGTATGAAACAGCAAGGCTTTATGCTCCGCTCCCATTTCCTCACACAAAGCCGCAAATATGCGACTTTTCACAGGTCGTGACTTCACAAAGTTTACCATGCGCACCATATCATTCAACACAGGAATGAGGTCTGCTGGTAAAGTCTTGGGTACAAGGGCTTCGCGGTGTAAAACAGTGCATAATGATCACATCTGGGTTTTTTCCTTTACTGTCCTTACAAAGCCTTTTGTGCGCCCGACCATGGCTGCAGCTCCATCAGTGCAGACACTCGTGCAGTTTTCCCATTTAAGTCCCCCTTTTTCCTGATATTATGATGTGATCCGGAAAATTTCCTCTCCTTTTGTATTTCCTGGCAAAGCCTTGCAAAATAGAGAAGGTTTTCTCTGATTGTGTCTCCATCTACAAAACGCACATTAGCCAAGAGTTGAGCATGTCCACTTATATCAGTAGACTCATCCAGTTGCAACGCAAATGTATTACTGATACGGATCTTGTCCAAAATTACACTTTCTATATCTGCAGACATCTCATCAATATGTCTGGAAATTGTGTTATCCGAGAGAGGGACTTTGGGTATTTCTTTAGCCGCTTCGGGTCCGAGCACTTCATTTACAATGGCTTTGCAGGTGGGAAGTATTAATTGCTGTGCCACAGTGTGGGACTTTTTTGATTTAGCCACAAGTTCAGCGACATGGTAGCTAGCTTTAAGGGCTCTCTCGTTTACCTTTGCGGTTTTTGTCATGAAAATTGCTTGTTTCCCCATGTGTTCACGCAGGTGAACAAAATACTCCAAATTTTTGTTTTGAAGTGAAGGGTGTTTTGTTTGGAGATGGCGTTTAAGCTTACTTGGGACCATAGCACTGTTGGAGAGCTTTTCACCACATACCAAGCACAACGAAGTCGGTGCCGTTGCATCGCCGGTAAAAATAAATCCAAATGAAAGATAGCTTTCATTGTATTGCCTCGCGCCAGAAACTTTGCTGGACGTCTTTACTTTCTTTTGACCTCCACTCATACTAGGGCCTTCATCTGGGTCCAGATTTTGTCCGGGGTCCAGTTCAGAGTCAGCATTTTTCCTCTTCAAAAACGTATCTATCACTTTCACCGTCGTCCTGCTATCCACCTGTCGCTGCATCCATGCGTCACTAATTCGCTTGTCTCCAAGCACAAGGCAATTAGCTACCTGCTGCTGCCGCTTACTTGTATGGATGAGTATTACATGATTGCTCTGCCAGGCACACCTGACAATATCTTGCGGCACAGTGGTTGAAAAACACTGCAATAGATCCTTTTGGGATTGTGGTGGAACAATGGAATTGTTGTCATGGATGTTCAGTCAACAAGTATCCAACAACTGTGTGATGCTTTCATGTCAATATGGACCAAACTTTCTGAGGAATGTTTCCAGTACCTTTTTGAATCTATACCACCAAGGATTAAAGCAGTTCTGAAGGGGGTCCAAGACAGTACTGGCAAGGTGTACTTAATAAAGAGACTATTATCAGGTAAGAAGTTGTACATATGCGATCCATCAATAGATTAATTACTTTGTAAACTTGATAAGTCTTTGAATACCATTTGCAAATAAGTCTCAAATATCAGGTTTGTCTTTTGGAATTGTACAAACTTCCCAGAACAAAACAACTTTCAGAGTTGTTTTGGGTCACTTTCCTATGCTGTCAATCAAGAAAACTTCTGCATTCCTGAGCAACACCTTCACATTCCGCCTGATCTTTTCATTTTGTGCAATGTCTCTTCAGTTTAAAACCTTCATCATGGCTCTTAAATTTTGCAACACTAATATCTGGGGAGTATCCCCAGTATAGAACCTATTGGTCCCCTTGTTTAATGTTGCAAACCACCTGGACTTTGATGTCTGTGTTCACAAACATAACCCATTTGCTTAACTCCATATTTGTTGCTGCTTTTGTCTGCCTTGCTCTATTCATTTGTCTGCAAGTTGTGTCGTTGTTACTTTTACATTCAATTTAATTTTATGTATATAGCCCAACATTGACTGCACTCCATTTGGCTCAATAGACCTACTTTTCATACTTTCTTGGCCCTTGCATGGCTTCCTCCAAAGCTTTTATTATTTTGTCACTAAACATAGTTGCTGTTAACTGTTTAACTACTTCCAACGGGGACCCCAAAAGGAATTTAGCGGGTTCAAAAAATGGATGGATGAATGGATTTTCAATTGTTGCAGGCAAGCTGTTGGCCAGCAGGGAGCAGTAATGCACTAATGACATCCATGCTGCTGATGTTTTTTAGCATAGATTGTCTGGTTAAGAGAAAACTGAAGGTTTTCTGAAAGGATTCCACATCCCTCAGATGTGGCTGAAGATAATACATTCAAAGACTTGTGTTGAGTACAGAGAAAATGAAGAAGAGAAAAGCTGAATGTTTGTCTTGTTTCTGTAGGTGGTCACAAAAACTGTGGTTGACTAAAAAAGCTCTACAGTTCATACAAACTCTGTGCTGGGATGTTAATCTACAGCATGAAGCAAATAAACCAAAACAACTGTGGAAACCATCAGTGTCTGTTTTTATCACTTTGTCAAAGCTAAAAAAATCAGTAAAAAGGAAAATTTCTTCAAAAATGTCCTCATATTTTTACTTTTTAAGGACAGTCTACTTGTTTACTTACATGGATGATACACATATATTCATATACTGCCCAAAAAGCAATCCTCTGACCCCTACCCCATCCCTTGTGGGAGGGACAAGGATAACCAGGAGACACAGCTGTCTGCCACAACAAACCCCAAGAGAACCCAAACCCCTGACAGCGGTTGCTGGAGTGGTAGGTGTGACCCTGGTGTGTTTGTTTCTTGGTACCTATTTTTCTATGTGATGAGGATGATCCATGGTGTTTAACCCTTAAACATCAGAAGTGTCACAGGCAAAACCTAAATAACACATAGGCTTTGATATACTGTAACTCTTTGACTGTTCATCAGTGAGAAACAGCTAAATCGGACACAATAAAGTGGCTTTTCATATTGGCTTTGACAATTATGCAATACTTTACGTTAAGCTAATGAAAAATGTTGCATAACAGAACAAAGTCACGTTTCTTTGTGCTACAATCATCAGATTAAATTTTCATTAAGTTCCCCATGCCTCTCTTTGGTGCAGTGCAATTCATGTGTTGTCTCTCTTTCCCACTCACCTCAAGATTCAAGGTGGCTCGTACATGTTCCTGTCCTTGGCAGTGGACCTCGCCTCTGGCTCTTATTGTGCCCTCAACTGTACCCCAGCTCCATCTGGATGAAGCTCATCTGCTACACTATTCAAACATGTAGTTGTAGACTATTGAAGAATTCTTCTTTAATAGTCTTGGTGCATCTCCTGCCCGTCCTGAGAGAGGATCCCTCCTTCATGTGGATATCCCTGAGGTTTCTTCTTTTTTTTCCCAGAATCCCTTTTTTTTCAGGAGTTTTACCAAGGAGGAGGGTCTAAGGGCAGGGATGCCCAGTTTAGTTTAGTATGTTTAGCTTAGTTTAGCAATCAGCTATTGTTTATATTTTATAAGTGATTTTATGTTTTGGACAATAACTGGTGTGAAGCCCATTAACACAACTGTGTTGTAATATTTGATATATCAATAAAATTAGATTATATTAATTGGGTAAGCACTTCACTACTGTGAAATGTTGCAACTTTTTATCGCTTAACAATTTGCTGGAATTGTTTGAGTAAATGGTTGAAGAATAACAGAAATCGAAGAAATGTCATCACTGGAGATGTAGCTCTGGTGGCAAGCTGGGCTGGAAGGTATTTGAACCAGACCAGGGGGCCGATTTTAGGTCCCTGATTTAATGTATTGGGTTACTCTGTATTCTCCCTGTTGTCTTAAGAATTTGAGGAGGAAGGCTTCATGTTTGATTTGTGACAAGAGTGTTATTGAGTGATATCTAAGGAAAGGTGTGAAACATTTTGGTGAGAGCAGCCATGTTGTTGGTTAGAGACTGAGAAAGACAGGAAGCAGAGCTGTAGATAGCAGAGATGAGGATGTAGAGGTTCTCTTTGGGAGTGACCAGGATGGATAGAATCAGGAATGAATCACTCAGATGAACAGATTATCATTCCCAAGTCGTCACAAATTGACGTATGGTTAAGGACCCTCCATGTCAAAATTAGTCATTTTTAGATCTTCTGACTTTTCTAATTAAATCAAGGCTCCTCAACCTCTGGGCCACAAACTGGCACTGGAATGTGGAGTGCACCGGTATAGTAACCCTAACCTGGTACCGCTGATCCGTACTGGTTCCAGATATAGACCTAGTACCAGATGCAGACCAGGCTAGGGTTAGGGTACCAGGTTGGGGTACAGACACCACATCCTGAGGCTCGGTCCACACTCAGTACCATGTCCGATAAAACGACTGGACCCCTGATTTAATTGGAACAGCCAGCACGTCAAAAATGATGAGCATAGGACACTCAAAACATCCAAAAGTAATGCGGAGGTGTCCTTAACCATGTGTCAAAATATCACGACTTGCGAATGAGATTTTTTTGTACTGACATAAATGTATTTAGATATTTGAGATTAAGGAGTATTTTCATGTCATACTGCAAAAGAGTAAGTTAAAGAAAGTTATGTTTCTCATAAAGGCCAATTCCAGGGTTTGTTGAACCTTAGAAGTGTTTGAGATTAATATGTAATCTCGAGTACAAGCTCCTGCTAAGGTGCTAATAAATCTTACAATATTGAAGTTTCCAGTTCAGTTCAGTTAGGAGTAAAGGTCTGGATGGTGTGACTTGACTTTGAAAACCCCTCCTTCCCAGATCATGTAGAAAATCAAGCTGCGACTGTGAAACAACAGACATTATTCTTAAAGTTTTTAATTTAATACTAAGAACTGTTGGTTTTTCAGAGTATCATCAATAATTGCTTTCAAATGATCTTAAAAAGATTCAGGCCTCATATTGAGTCAGATCCTTTACCACTACATACTTCTTACTTCTTTTATGACACTATATTGTAAAAAGATGACCAGGGACTATATGGAGCATGTGATCATTCAATCACATATGATTGGCCGATCACCTCCAGTCCTGACACTCAAAAGTAGAGAACTAACTTCTTTGTCTCAGTGAGCCTCAGCAGGTTCAAGAAAATGACTCCTCTGGTGTTTGCTGGCTGTGTGACATGTCTGCTCCTGGGTACAGTGGGTGAGTTTCACGTTTTTTTATGAGCTTTGGTACAGATTTTATAGACTGAACTCCAAAATCTGAAAAATAAATGTGAAAATATGTGTTTATTCATTCTCTCCCCAGCTTCTTCTTGGGCTCAGAAACCGTCTGCATCTATACATTTTAAATCAGTTCCTGTGGGTCAGGACTTGACTTTAAAATGTTCACATCAAGGCACTCTGGGAGTTTTCTTTTTTTGGTATAAACAACCTTTGGGACAGAAACCGCAACTCGTGTCAATTTTTTTTGATTATAAAAAAAATGCATCTTTTGCGGATGCTTTCAAAAACGATCCACGGTTTGAACTAGAAACAAATAAGGGCATAAACCACTTGAAGATCTCAAATGTGAAAATGTCTGATTCTGCCACTTACTACTGCATTAGTCTCCATGCTTATGCACTTACATTTTTGGAGGGCTATAGTCTCCTTGTGAAGAACTCTTCATCTTACATCCAAACTTCCGTGGATCAGTCGTCCTCTGAGAACATCCATCCAGGAGACTCTGTGACTCTGAACTGTACAGTACACACTGGGAGCTGTGATGGAGAACACAGAGTTTACTGGTTCAAAGACTCTGAAGACTCTCATCCAGGACTCATTTACACGGATGGAGGCAGGAATGATCAGTGTGAGAGAAAGAACACAAAAACACACACCTGTAATTATGATCTGACCATGAAGAACCTGACTGAGTCTCATGCTGGGATCTACTACTGTGCTGTTGCCTCATGTGGAAACATACTGTTTGGAAACGGGACCAAACTGGAACTAACAAGTAAGGATATCTTATAAAGTAAACAATTTAATTAAAAATAAGTATTTGTCTTGAATTTCATCGTTTTTTTTTTTGTTTTTTTTTTTGTTTTTTGTATATCTCAGCACAAGAAGGGATTTTTCTTCCATTTGTGTATTTCCTGAGTGGAGCTCTGACAGCCTCAATGATCTTCTTGATATTTTACACAATACACAAGACAAAGAGCTGCAAATACAAGGGTGAGTGAACTTTAATACTCTGCATTTTTTTTAGTATACAGTACATTTTACCAAGAAAAATGGTTTTGTTTCCAATATTTTTTTGGATCATTCTTGATTAGCTCCATGGTCCGGCAGAACATTTTGTGAGATAAAAAAATGTATAGATTTTTTTTTTTTTTTTTTGAGTAAATGTTGGAATGAAGACGTTTTACACTGTCAAGCTCATGAGTCCTCACAGAGAACTAACAAAGAATGTATAGATTACAAACCAAATTTAGGAATAATTTACTTAGAAATTGCATTCAGAAATCCAATTTCTAATCACCTCCTCCATGAATCCGCGATATACTGTATATATATGTATGTATGCAGTATGTGTGTGTAAACCAAGTGCTACGTTCATAATCTTCTTTAGTTTTATTTATATTTTTCACGATGTATAATTCTAAACAAAACATCTTCTAAGTACTTTAGAGTTGTTTCTGGTACTTGCACTAAAAAAAACAAGAAAAGAACGAGTCCTTTGTATTGTCTTGAGTGAACTAAGGGCTTTTTATGATGACAATTATCTTTAATTTTAGGTTCTGATAGAAGTAACAACATTTTACTGGTGACTTCAAATTCAATACCCCTTTTTTTGTTTCTATCTCACAGCAACAGATCCTCAGAACAGGTCCGCTGATGCTTCAGGACTTTATGGAGCGGTAAGAGTTCAGTTCACAACAACAAATTCTAAAAAAAAAAAATCAAACTAAATCTACAATGTCAATGTGCAGAACTGTTGTTGCTGCTCAAAAGATTACAGTAGGAATACACTTGTGTGATTTAAACTGTTAAGCGCTAATCCTGATGTTGACAATTGGCCCGAAATAAATTCATATGTGTTCATGTGTTTATCAGGGAGATGAGGACCTCCATTACGCTGCTTTAAGCCACAATAAGACCAATAAATCAAGAAGACAGAAGAAAGACATCATCAATGAATCTGTGTACTCCAGCATAAAACTGTAGATTTGTTCCTGTTTATATGAATTATACTTTCAATATGACTCATTTATACGATTCAATACCAGATATAATCTGAATCAGTGCTTTTTACAAATCAAATTAAATAGTTTGTATGTTAAGCAAGTAATGTGAGTTCTGTTGTAAAGTTGTCTTGTATTCAAGTAATTAGTGTTTTATTAAAATTCATTTTTTTACTAACTATTAATTCACACGTAAACCTTATTTTTTATACTGCTTTGAGCATTAAAGTTTTAAAAGTTAATGCACAAGTGCATTTAAAAAAATTAAATCCCTGGTATTTCTATTAGTCTGTGTATCTTTATTGAGGATTTTAGACCGATAAACTGTTTCCTTAGCTTACCTCAATAAACACTGTGATGACTCTTTACTTTAGTTTGATTTTAAGTTGGTTTTTTTCTTGTTCTAAGTTCCCCTTTGTTAGTCACACCGTTTCAGCTTCATTATGGTTGCATTTCAGTTAACTGCTCTCAGTCTTGCGCTGGGTTCACACCACACGCGGAAGCGCGGCGAAGTGCGCGCAGAATCCTCTTCATGTATATTTTTTAACGACGGGCCACAGGTGCTTCTGATCAGCTGTGGTTATTTAGAGCTTCTACGATTAGTTTGACATTGTCCATCTTTCCATCTTGACTTGTCGCCAACTGCTCTCTGCCTCTCTTGCTGAATGTGTTAGACACCAAAAACCACAACCGCCCTCTCCGTAGTCGGCCCACTACATTGATTTGTGTCTCAGTGTATGTGTGTCTGTCTGTTTTTAATGGGTTTACAGTGTTGCATTTCTTTATTCGCTGTTTTACATATTCACTGATTTTTTTCAGTCACGTGACTCCTCCGGTTTGTCACAAAAACTCAGACAACTCAATATGCTTGTATGAAACTTTTGCTTCTGAAGGTACTGCGGGAATTTCCCAGGAGGGGAGTGCAGTTGAAGAGCACGCCAGCCCATCCGCTACGCACACACACTGCGCACATTTTCACAGGGAGCCTGCATGGAGAAATGGCATCAGCTTACTCAGAAGCGACTCGAAAATATTCTGATAATCACGGAGGATATTTATCATTCAAAGCAGGGGCTTTTATAGATGAAACTAGCAAATTCTGGACAGAGATGCCCTCTCGCACTTACTTTGATGAAAGATGAAGCACAAGTTTTTTTAAGGTACAGAGAGACAGTGACAGTCTTCATGAAAAGGTTGCAGTCCATTGTTTTGGATTAGAAAAAAAATCTTTATGTTGAGCAATACCCTAATGTTTTTTAATAAATGTTTACAAAGCATGATCAGAAGCGTTTTTGATGAGTATGGATCTGTAACGCGGTAATGGACATTCAGTAACAGTGGGTGGTGGTTGAGATGGAGACTGTATTCACAGATTTGGTGTATTCGCGGAGGTCACTGGCCCCTAACCCCCACAAATAAGGGCTGAATACTGTATTTTCATGTCTGCAGTTTATTTAGATACAAAAATATGATCAGATTTGTCAATAGTGGTATTTTATTGCGAAAAATTGGTTATATTTTAAAAATTGACTGGATTTTCTTGTGTATCTAGGCTTTAATTACTGCTAGGAAATTCACAATAAGTTAACAAAGGTGCCGAATGGTTCCCCATGTGGTATGAACCCAGCATAAGGGACTTGTTTTCAGTTAATCTTTTCTGCTTTGTCAACCTTTTGTGTCGCTCTGAAATTTTTTGTTATGTTGCAACTGATTTAATAAATGTACAAGTTTCTATAACCGTCCCGTTCCCATTTTGGTTCCTACACCATCCAGTTCCTGACAGTATGACTTGCCCACCCTCGACCGAGCAGGAGAATTTTTGCTGCAGTGAGAAGGCTTTATGCTACTGCAATCCACACCAAGCCACGCCAAGTTAGATGGGTTTTCCTGCAGTTACAGATTCATGCCAGTCAATCTGTTCCTGAGGGGGATTAGCAGGGCCACCAAAGGTTTTGTTCCTGTCGAGGGTCACTGGGGCTGCCCCTCTTAGGTGCCTTGATGAGGGTTGTGAGGAAAGTTTTTAAAAAAAAAATTTCTGTAAACCACCTTTTGTCCACTAAAGCATTTAAAAATACTGTAAATAAAAAAAAAATCACAATGATGAGGAAGTAAAGACTAGTTTTTACTAACCTAAAAATCTGTTATATAACTTTACACTTGTATATTGTTAAATAAACGAACTGCATGTTAAAACATTTGAAAAGTAACAGTGACACAAAACTGCACTGTGAGGTCCAGCTATCCCTTAAAAATGCTGTAAATGATCGGGTCAAATATCAATCATATTCGAATGTATAGAAAGCAAAGCTACATGCTGAGTTCCATTCAAAGAACACCATGTGTACTGTAAAGCATGGGGGTGGAAACATGATGCTTTGGGGATGTATAGTCAGATTTTGAGTGAGAACCTCCTTCCATCACGAAGGGCACTTAAGAGAAATTGTGGCTGGGTCTTCCAGCATGATCCCAAACTCACTGTCTGGGTAATGAAGAAGTGGTTTTGTAAGAAGCATTTCAAGGTCCTGGAATGGCCATGCCAGTCTCCAGATCTCAACCCCACAGAAAATCCTTGGAGGGAGCTGAAAGACGGTGTTGCCCAGCGACAGCCCCAAAACAACACTGCTTTAGAGGAGATCTGCTTGGAGGAATGGACCGAAATACCAAAAACCGTTTGTGAAAGCCAATAGAAACGTTTACCTGCTGCTATTGCCAACAAAAGCTAAAGTATTGAGAGGAACTTTTATTATTGAAGTATTTATTTTCTACCATAATTTGCTAATAAAATTTTAAAAACCAGACAATGTGATTTTATGGATTTTTTTTTTTTTTTGTCTCTCACAGTTAAGGTATACTTATGATGAAAATTACAGCCCTCTCTCATCTTTAAGTGCAAGCACTTTCACAATTGGAAGCTGACGAAATACTTTTTTGCCCCAGTGTAGTTAGTGTTATTGACTTTATCGGTGTTAGAAAAATAATCTGTGTGTTTATGTAATGCTTTTCCACCTTCTTGCATGGATCAACCAACTGACCATATTACACTGTTAACAAATTCACACACAAAAAGCTCTCATGCCATTGAGAGCATTGTATGGATCAGTGTCTTGCCCAAGGACATTTTGACACACAAGTGGGCAGAGCAGGAACCAAACCTGCAAACGGATGTCGAGCTCTCTACTTCTGCATAACAGAATGTTTTTTTTTTTTTCTGTACATTTGTGGTAGAAATACTGAGAACAAATTTCCTGTTAACACAAAAGAAAATTGTGATGAACTAATGCAACTCACATAGAGCGACCTGCTGACTCACCTTCCTGCATGTTTGTATCAGGTCTGCGGTCACCTACTTTGGTCACACAGTTTCTTAAAACACTGCTTTGGTCTTTTGTCTGAAAGTCTTACTGAATATTTACTTGTGATTTGATTTTATTTTTAACCTTTGATCAAAAATGATTTCAAGAGTGGAAAACATTTCATTTTATTAAGCTCTTCGATTCAGGTATATGGCACAAAGGTTTGCTAATTAAAGCCACAGAAAGGAACAAAGTTTTAGTTTATTTCTTTTTAAAATCTAAAAATGAAATAAACATATGCCCTATACAAGAGCTTGGATTACATTTTTTAACAGAATCAAGTTGCATAACAGTGAATTAAGCGGTATCAGTTTGCTAATATGACATTTGCAATAAAACTTTAAAGCTTTTTTTTTCACTTCCTCAAATCTACTTTCAACCTTATGGACTTGCATTATTTTTTCTGAGAAAAATCACACAGCTGATGATAAAAAGCAGAAGAATCCCTGTTCTAATGACAGATAGCTGGACTAAAACTGAAATCTGAGCAGCTTGGCCTCCATCTGGATTTCTGACCATCACCTCGGTTCCACTCCCAAACAGCATCTTCCCACAGGAGGCCACAACACAGAAGTAGGTCCCAGCATCAGAGAAGTTCAGGTTCTTCTTCTGCAAACTGTAGGTGCAGCTCCACGAAGGAGGTCCTGGAGCAGCGACAGGTCTGCAGTGTTTTCTCTGGGTGTGGAGGACCCCCGTTTGAGAGCCATGTCTGAACCAGCAGACAGTGTGTCCTTCCCCACAGTTCCCAGTGTGAACCGTACAGCTGAAGTTGATGGAGCCACCAGATGGGATGATCTCCGACGTCGGCTCCTGGACGATGATTTCTGTCTGGCTTTTTTCTACAGAGAATCGGCTTCATGAGAAACAAAACCCTTCCTTGTTCCCTTTAGTCAAAATTCACCAAAGCTGCTCACCTTTAACGCTCAGAAAGACGCCGTCCCCAAACTCCACCATGTTGGTGTGCGAGCTTCCACAGAAATAAGTGGCTGAATCTGAGAGCTGCACGTCAGAGATGTGTAAGTGATTGAAGCCTTCCTCCTTCTGCAGAGAAAATCGAGGGTTCCTCTTCAGCCAGTGGTCCACTTTAGACGGGTCATCGTATTTGTAAAAGAAAGACAGGAGCTCAGGTCTTCCTCCGAGGGTTTGTTGGTACCAGGATAAGTGCATCGCGATTATCTTTTCATAGAAGCATTGCAGCGTCACGTTTTCCCCGACAGTGACGGATCGGACACCAGTGTCCTGTTTGACTGCTCCAGCCCAGACCACGGCGGACAGATGGACTGATGAAGAGAATATCAGAGATGTGCTTTCAAGTTTAAACTGTGAGAATGAATAAAAGTTAGAGACTCACAAAATCCAGACAGGATCACACACAGCTGCATCTTCTCAGAGCTCGTGAGGTCTGAATGTCCGGAGACAAGTAGCTGACAACAGCCGAAAAATGAGGTCACATTTGATTGGGTGTGAGAAAGGTCAATCTGTGTAAAAACCCTATATCCTCCCATTAAAGGAAACAAATGATTAAACACTAAAAGGTACACAAATAAAAACCTAAAGATAGACTTCATAATTTATTTTACTGCTTGTGTTCTTTGTGTGTTAGTTTTTTTTTTACTAATTACTTAAATATAAATATTTAAATGGAAATTCATTCCCATTCTTCAGACTTTTCATGCTACTGTGTTGCACTTTAATTGACTTATTTCAGTCAGTCAACCATTGCGTCTTCCAAAAGTGGCAACCAGCATTGCAAAGCAGTTGGGTCAAGCTGACAACTACAACAGGATGAACAATTACTATACGTGTATTCATTCACACACACAAACCTAGCCACAGGTCCCCAGTCTGTCCATGGCCACAATCTCACCCCTACACACTCAAGTTCACACCTAGAGACAATTTAGAGTAAACAAATAACCTTTGAAGGATGTTTTGGGGAGAACATGCAAACTCCACACAGAAAAGTCCCCCTGCTGGAACTTGAACCAGGGGGCCTTCTTGCTGTGAGGCAAGAGCGCTGACCACTGCACCCCCGTGCAGCCTAAATTAACAACTCTTAATTATGTAATCACCTAAAAGAACAGAGTAAGACACAATGTTGAGTGGAGAGGTTATTCTGGATGTAAACATGTTTGTCTTTGGTTTCTTTAGATCTTGATGGAAGCCAATTTTTATCACATCCCACCAGAGAGAATGAATAAAGGGGGTCGGACAAAGTAGGATAACAGCTCCAATAACAAATCTTAGACCCACAGGTTTGTATGGGCGTCTGTTAAACAAGAGCCCACATTCAATGTGTAGATACCAAATGCAAAATGAATGACATATACTTACAGGCCACTTTATTAGACACACTGCTCGTTAAAACAAATTTCTAATCAGCCAAGCAAATGGCAGCAACTCAGTGCATCTAGGTACGAAGACACATTCAAGACAATCAGTTCAAAATGAGAATCAGAACAGGGAAAAAACATGATCGAAGTGACTTTGTAGGTTGTTGGTGCCAGACGTCTAGTCTGAGTATTTTAGAGAAACTGCGGATCTACAGGGGTTTTCACCCACAACCACCTCTAGGGTTTATGGAGAATGGTCAAAAAAGAGAAAATGTCCACTGAGCAGCAGATCTGTGGGTAAAAATGTGTTGTCGATGCCAGAGGTGAGAGGATAATAATAAAATTGGTTCCAGCTGATCAAAAGGCAACAGTAACTTAAATAACAAACTGGTTTCAACTGAGGATTGCAGAAGAGCATCTCTGAACTCACAACACGTCCAACCTTGAGGCAGATGGACCAGCAGGAGAAGAATAAACCGGGTTTCACTCTTGTCAGCTAAGAACAGGAAACTGAGACTATATTCACACAGGCCCACCAAAACTGGACAATAGAAGATTAGAAAAACATCTATTCTGACATCTGAATGTTGCAGCAGAAATAGAGATTTGGTGTCAGCAACATGAAAGCATGGCTCCATCCTGCCTTGTATCAAAGGTTCAGGCTGGTGGTGGAGGTATAATTGTGTGGTTGATACTTTCTGGGCACACTTTTGGCCCCATAGTGCCTTTTAACCATGGTTACAAAACTACAACCTACCTAAGTATTGTTGCTGACCATGTTCATCCCTTTATGGCCACAGTGTACCATCTTATTATGCTACTTCCAGCAGGATTAGCTCCATATCGTGAAGCTGGAATCATCTCACACTGGTTTCTTAAACATCACAATGAGTTCACTGAACTCTAATGACCTCCAAGGATCATCAGATCTCAACCCAATAGATCACCTTTGGAATGTGGAGGAACAGGAGATCGGCATCATGAATTTACAGCCGACAAATCTGCAGCAACTGTGTGATGCTATCATGTCAATATGGACCAAACTCTCTGAGGAATGTTTCCTTGTTGAATTTATGCCATCAAGGATGAAGTGGGTTCTGAAAGCAAAAGGGAGTCCATCCTGGTACTAGCAAGGTGTATCAAATAACATTGCCGGTCTTTTTTCTTGTTCTGGTTGGTGTTGTCCTACTGCACTGTCAGGATGAGGCTCTCCCAGATTTCCCATCCCCTTACTTTGGTTCTTTTTTGGGCGCACACCTATCTGATCTATTTTACAGTCACTGAGGAACTCAGAGCTTTTTCTATTATTTTTGTCCCACAACTGTGGCAAAGTACACTTTCAACAAACCATGGATCTAGTTTTCTATTTGGGTCGATCCTTCTGGCCCTGGATCTCTTTCCACCACTTGCTGTCACTGTCAGCTGATCAGTAGTCTAGACTAGCAGCCTATACTGTAGCAACCTGACATGTTAGTGGTTATAGTGTTCTGTGTTGAGTTCTGAATTCAAATGCTTGCATGATGTGGTCGATAGGTGTGAATGGAAGGAACTGGATGGGAGGAAATTGTTAATGAAAAAGATTAGGTGACACATGAAGGAATGTGAGAATGCCGTCCACAGATATGTTGTGCATTTTGGTATCATTACAGCCAAGAGTAACCATATAGTTTGTAGTTAAACACCAACATTGAACCAACTGTCTTTGACTTTTATGCATCTCCAGAACATTACTTTGGTGTCAGAAATAAAACACCATAGTGGCGTGACATACTCTGTTAGCTACAGCTAATTTTACTCAGCTGGACTCATCAACTTGCAACAATATAGCCTTGCATGTAAATAGGTAGGCTGGTACTCTTGTAGTCAGGGACTGTTGGTTGGTGGGCTTGTAAGCAGACAGGCGACACAGATACACAAGGAAATGACAGATCCTTAGGGTTCATGTGGAGTATGTAGATTGCATGTTTATTCCTTTCCCCAGTTCTTTGTACTGTGCATTTCTCTAGTTAGTCAAGCAAACCGCTGTCCCTATTTATAACTTATGAAGGTTTTCTTATTTTTTTTACGGTGTTGGCTCTTGACATTTTTACTTGATGTCAGCTATATGCCCTAATGTCATTGGTGATTAATACAATTAAACAATAGCACAACATGTAAGACTGAAATAGGCAACTCCAGGCCTTGAGGGCCGCAGTGTCTGCAACAATTTCAGATATCCAAGCCCTATTCATGACCGATTCCCTGATTCAGCCTATTGAATACATGTGTATGCTTTAAGTGTATGCTGGAAAACCTGCAAGAATGAGGCCTCTGAAGAGATCTCATTTGGAGCAACCCCTACTGAGGATTATACTGAATATTATTATTATTGAGAATTATCTTGCATGTATGTAAGCATAAGTCTTGTCTTGTGGTATGCGATGGATCTAAGAAACACATTTTTAAAGTGCTTTTTTTGTGAATTAAAAAAATAACGAGATAAAAATAATTGAAATAATTAAAGGTATCATCTTCAGCTTTACTTGTGTTACACACAGACATCCCCAGCAAATAAGTGATGATTTTATCAAATTTTCAGAAAGAAACAACAAAAATTTCTAAAGCAGTTTGATGGTCCTTAAAACTCTTCAGTCTGCAGCCACACAAAGAGGAAATCAAGAAAACAGTGAAGAAATCTTTTCTAACAATCAGGTAAAAAAATGTTACATGAAACACTTGATATTTCAGAAAAGATAGATATGCAGTAAAGGTCTTTGGACATGCGTGTCTGAATACCACACCCTAATGAAACGCCCTCTTGACTATAAAGCATCCTGATAGTGACAGTTAGCACACAATGAGGAGCCTCGTCGTAATAACTTTTCTTCTCTGCAGCCGCAGTAAGTACTCTGATGAACTCTGCAGCAGAAAAAGCTGCTGTTTCTTTTTATTCAGGAACTGAGTTCTGAACGATGAATAATTATTGACTGTGAGTCGCTTGTGGTGTCTGTTTCAGGCTGCATCTGTGAGTTTCAGACTGTGGAGGTCCAGTCTGGTGAAGATGTCACTCTGCTCTGCTTTAACTTAACCAAAGATCCTTCTCAGACTGACTGGTTCAGAGTGGTCAACAGCTCCAAAGTCAGCTGTATCTCCTCCATGTTTGGTTCTGGTGGTGATCCTTCACTCTGTCGTGGATTTGAAGGTGGAAAATTTGCAATGAGTTCCAACAACAGCTTTGTGTCTCTGAAAATCAGTGGAGTGAATGAGTCTGACTCTGGACTGTATTTCTGTGGATTCTATGTAAACAAACATACAATCATTGGAGATGTTACACAACTGATCATTAAAGGTAAGATCCTGATCATGTCTGATCTCTTCCTATGTATCAATTTAAGAATGTCCTCCATGATTCTTCATTACAGGCGAGTCCAATGATGGAGAGACGAGTAAATCTTGCCGTAAGTTTCCCCTTTTTTTGAGTTTCTGATTGTTTTAGTATCTATCACATAAACTAGAACTTAAGAACTTAACTTTCTGACCTGTGAATGTTTCATAGAGGAACATGCGAGCATGGACCTGCTGACTGTGATCCTGGCTGCTCTGACTGTCCTCCTCTCTGCAGTCATTGTTGTTCTGGCTGTAAAATTCAGGAAACTTCTCACAGGTAACTTCACCTTCATCCTGTCAGCTGCTGGAAAACTGCTGGAAATGTAGTGAAACTGAACTCATCCATGTTTGTTGTTTAGCTGTACGAAAAGAAGAAGAAAACACAAAGGTAAAGATTATTTTTTTATTTTATAGAAACAGTTGTGATGTGAGCAAACTTCACCGTAAACTTCTGCCATTTTAATATCACAAATGTTTTTTTTTTCTTTTAATCAACAGAAAACTTAGTCTGGAAATTGTTCCATTAATCTGAGTTTCTCTTTAGCTTAAAATCAAATTAGCTGCTTTTTTGTTGGTTTAATGTGAGACTGCAAAGTTTAGGAAAACATTAAATTAACACATGGATATGTAAATTATTCAAGCATCAAATGAAAAAAGGAAAGGCACCCTCCATCATCCATTTTTAGAACACACTGAATCCCCTTCAGGGTCACTGGATTGGGCAATGGTGGGGCAAACCCAGAAAATAATCACCAGTCTAATGCAGGGCCAGAAAAAAAGGATTAAATGACTCTCCAATCCTTTTCCCCTTGTGATAGATTCAAAAACTGGGTCTTTCTTCACAAGTTTTGACTGAATGTTCTGGTTTTCAGAATCGGGACTCGGATGATCTGAACTACGCTGCTCTGAGTTTCCAGCAGAAAGCAAAGAGAGGCGGCAGGTCTCCATCGGAAAGAGAGCTGCAGCCACATGTGCTGTATGCTGCCACTCGGTAGAGTCAGGAAGAAGGTGGAACTGCAGCTCAGCTTCGTACCCAAGTTGTTTGCTTGTGTCTTTTTTTATCTGATCCATCTGACTCATTGTTCAATGCCTGTTTGAAGACGGACAGATCAGAATAAGTTGTGACTCGTGTCAGTACTGAGGCTATAAGGGGGGAGGGGGCTCTGTTGCTTTGTTTTTCTGTGTCATTTAGCCAGTATGTCATTGGACTGTGTCATCACATGTGCAATCAGAACCTCCTCAACAGGCAGAAACTAAATGTGCTTCAATTTCATTTATAATTCTTAACATTTTGTTTTCCAACTCCAGAACTCTACCAGACATCATATTTACTTTTCTGTGTGAACTGAATGTTTGAATATAATCTCAGTAAAAATGGCAAACATTTTTGAACTTTATTACAAACTGCATCTAACCGTTAAATAAGGAGCAAAGAAAACAGGAAATGGTTATTAAAAAAAAAAACATTCAAAACAAGAATCAGAAGGTCTGCAGAGGAAGGGGGGCTGAGAGGTGGGGGTGGGCTGAGATGCCATTTTACAGGAAGAGACAACACAGTGTGGTTTGAGCACAACTCAGGTCAGTTTTCACATTGAGCAAAAGGTTAAAAACAAGACAGTTTGTCTATTGGAACATCACATTTTAAAGTTTGGGACTTGATTGAAAAAGAAAGTAAAAACAGAATGACTAAATCAGTCTTTGATAACATGCATGACAAAATCTCAGCATTAACAGCCAACATCCAATGGCTTCTTCAGTCAAAGAGATGGTGATTTAAAGACGTCTCTTTGCTTTTCCAAGTAGGTGGTAGTAAAGAGGTTTGCTGATGATCACATGCTTTCACCGTTCCCATGTGCAGTGCGAATGATGCTAGAGAATAATTCAGTCGTCTTTTGAGTGAGTTTTAGGATAGTTTACAGACCGTTAGTTAGCTTCTTGGCAAGATTTGATATCCGTAAACTTCCAATATTGTTCAAATATAGTGGACAAACAACTATCAGTCATTGGAAGATGCTCAGTGTGGCCATGGTATCCATGATGATTCAGCAGTCAGTCAAATATCCCTTATTTTAGCACAACGTCGAGCTCAAATATTGAATAAAGCTATGAGGTTTGGAAAACTTCAAATAAAAAAACAAATATTAGGACTATTAACTGGTTAGTTTACATCTGGGGTAAAGTTTGATATTCTACATGTAAATGGACGAGGAAGGATTTGGTTAAGCAACAGCCGACTGAGTGGTCACCTCTCTTTAGGTTTCAAAATGACCCACAAAGTCTGACTGAGAGTTGTCTTCTTGCTTGACTGTAAATAAGCAGTTTTTTTTTAACATTTGACCTTTAGCTGAAACTTCCACTGAAAGGTGTTTGTATTCAGAGAGGATTCTGTCAACCATCCTGACTCACTCTCTGACATCTCGATGTTCTTGGTGGTTGTTATCTAAACAGGAAAAGCTAGTGTGGGGCGTGAAGAAACACAGAGGGACACTGGTAACAGGAACAGATCTGTGTGCTCTGCTGCGTTTCTAGACTTTGAAAAAGAAGACTTTGTTGATCTTTTCTTAAAGAGCCACTGTGGTGAAAATTGTGTTTTTAAAATATTCTTGTAGTATTTTTCTCACAATGGAGGACATATTAAGCTTAAAATACTATTTCTGAGTATTTCTTTATTCAAATCTTAATGCATCTTGAGAAGACAAGAAATGCTGTTTGACAAAGTTTGTAGCTGTGATGTAGAAACTACAACAGCAAACCACAGGCTTCCTGCTCTGCTCCATTCTGATCCATCTAAGACTTAACCCACGTACTTCTTCATTTTCCTTGTCTAGGCAAGCATTCAAAACTGTACAGACGCAGAGCTCATTGTTCGGATTATTAAATAAAATGTATTTATATATGTGAAAGGTCTATTCATGTTCAGATAAAGTTTTCTCTTTGTCACAATTTAAAAAGGTAAAATATTGTCTCTGTTACTATCTTGGGATATACTGCGATATGTATCGTGTCGTGACATGTATATCACACTATAGCCAATACACACCCCTAGAGCTAACATGTGACAGGAAGTGGGGTTGGGCTTACTTTATGCCAACAGTAGACCCACAACTCAAAGGTGAATTTCAAACAAACTCCTGCTGTTCTGAAGAGACTTTTACAGTTTTTTTTAAATTTCCCTAATAACTACTTATTAATAGTTAAAAGTCCACTGGGAATGAGTTTAAATGGGGTCAAAAGATGTTTAGAATGGGACTTTAAACTAATTGTGACAAACAGCTACTTAAAATAAGAGTGACAGTCTTTTACTCGTCTGGTTTCCTGTCAGTGGATGAACAGATAAAATAAACGGATGTGCAGTTCAGAGAAGTCTTTGCATGCATCTGTGGTCAAACAGAAGATTTGTATCTTAGCCCCCCCACCCTCCTTTTTCCACTGTGATGACAGCAGGCCGCAGACACAAAATAGCCTTTCAGTCGTTGCAGCAACACCACATGCAACAGACACTGCCCTACTTATACGGCAAGGCTACTTTCTGAGTTTTGATATACACAAACTTTTCTATTGAACAGGTCGGTCCTGATGACAGGAAGCAGTGGTTTTACGTTTTTTGGTTTGTTTTTTTACAGAAAATATATTCTTCAGCTCCCATAGTCCTCTAAATACATTGTGGCTTCATGGTAGATGACAAAAGTCAGAGGTTTACAAAGGGTGACCTAAGAGACACATTTTTCCCTGGATCTAGATTTGAGAGACCGAGAAAACCAAAGGCCTACTATAAACAATACAATAAAATATGTATCCATGATGATTCAGCATTTAAAGAATGGTGCAGAATTTTCCTGCACCTGTTAACTCCTTAAATACGGTATGGAGTTGAATAAGTTGGTTTAGTTGATGATTCATTTATCAAAGAACAAAAAAAAAATACTGCTCTCCTTGTATCTGCAGTGTTTCTTTTTCATTGAAAATGTGTCAAGTTACCATTTTAAGACCTTGTATACCTCAATGAAATACTTATGTCATGCTGTGTTCTACTTGCCTGTTACTATTTTTTATGGGATAGCAAAAGTACATGCCGCTCAGCAAAACCTCTCAGTGAACTTTTTGTATTAAAAAACAACAAAAAAAAAAACATTGATTTTTGTTGGAATTGTCATGTTTTCTACTGGTTTCCTGCCTTAATGGGTCACCGCAATGTATCATTTGCCTCCACCTGTCAGGAAATGCCCCTTCCCCCACTTCCAGGCATCCTTGTCGGGTAAATTGGTTGATCAGTCTCACCTTTGTTGCAGCCTCTATAGCAAGCAACCGGTTGGTACCACAAAGTCTCCACTAACTGTGACTCTTCAACCAGTGAGGGGGCTCTCCTGATTAGTTTTACTCAAGAATAGCTGCTGTTTGGCTTTTTTTTTTACTGTGAGAATGTTCAGAGTTTTTCAGATATTTAAATTTGGAGTGTGACTAATTTTGATTCTCTGTATCTTGAAGCAGAGTACCAGTTTAGTTAGATTGCCTGGCTGTGCCTCCTTCTCTCCTCCTGGGTGTCAAATAACATTCTGGGATACACAATGATCCTCCTCATAACAGAAGTGAGCGGTCCACAGGTGTTTTTTTCTTTTTTCTTACAACTCCTCTTTGTCTGGAAAAAACCTTGTCATGTTGCTACAGTGAGCCTGAAACCTCCTGGTGGACAAAAGAACAATTACCTCATGCCAAGAGAATATTTATGTTCCTGTTGAACCAGTAATAAAGCTTATATGTTACTAGTTCTGTGCACCTCAAAGGTCCATTTACTCACTTCCTTGCATCACCTATACATATCCTCTCTATCCTCCTTGTCCTACATATCCAAACCATGCAATTAATCTGCTCAAGACAGTCTACTGTAAAACCTTTATCTAACATCTCTCTTCTGTATGATAGAACCTACTTATGTGACACCATCTTAATTGAACATTGAATTATTGATCCACCATGGAACTCGAAGGGGAGAAGAAGTGCACGTCATACTCCTCAGAGGTGGAGTTAGAAATACTCATGAATGCGTATGAAGAATTCAAGCCCATAATCACAAAGAAAGGCAACACTGCTGCAGCGCACAGAGAAAGGGAGTCTGCTTGGTAAAAAATAACTAAAGGGTTCTCAAATATAACTTGCAGTCTTAATTTTTTAATAATGAATGGAAGGCCAATAAACGGAAGGCCAAAACCCTTGAATTATTCCCTTTAGTCTTTTTTTTTTTTGCCCATTCAATTTTGATTTTTGGATAACGGATTTCCTTGCAATGTCTGACTGAATGTATGTACATGACTCTGCTCTGAAAACAGATTCATATCCCTTTCATTTGCAGCGCAAAAAAGGCCAGAGGTGGGCCTTCAAGCACTGGATGATCCATCATACGCATGCGTATTTAGAGAATTTAATGACAACAAAGTCACCTGTGACCTCATGGTGATTCCATGTGAGGCTATAAAGTCATATGGCACCAAGAGCGCAGTCCCAACTTCTCCTTGCTCATGTGCGTAGTACATGTGTTCGTCTTCACGGCGTGGGGAGTTCGACATATCCATCTGCTGCCTGTAGTCTCGTGACATTTTAGCGTCAGAGTTGTGTGTTGCCCTTCAGAGGTTTTGCGTGTAATTTTCGTTGCGGTGTGCTGTTGCCACTGCTTGCCTTTGTGCCGTCTCTTTTTGTTTGTCTTTTCTAGATTGGCAGTCGTGCTCAGGTGTTCCTTCTTACCTCGGCTGCCGTGGTTGCGGGGCTGTTCGTGGCTCTGCTGGTGGCCATCCAACGGCGTTCTCTGCACGCGCCGTTGTTCCCTGGCCTCTGGTGTGCCTCGTTGCTCTCACTGGTGCGTAGACTCTTTGGTTACGGCTTCGGTCCTCCTTGATTTTGCTCAGTGGTTGGTGGCATTCTCTGCCTGGGAGCTGACTGCCGTTCCTGCTGCACGTGGGTGAACCTGCTCCTTTCATATCCACTCCATGATGTTCTCTGTTGTGAGTTACCTGGTGATTTGTATTCGCTGGGCCTCGGCTCTTCTCGCCTTTGGTGCCTTGCTGGACCAGTTTGGTCATGTTGGCGTTCTTTTGCTGCAGGGACTTTCATGCCCCCATGCCGAATGGTGACGGCCATGACTTATGCCCTTCTTGCTTGGGTGTTGACCATCTTCGAGCAGATCTGACTGCCGACGCTTGTCCTTACTGCAGCGTTTTACCCCCGACTTTGAGAGCTGATCACTTGGAGCGGAATTTGAGGGACGCGTTTCCTGGATCTAGAGTTGCCTTCTCTATGCCTCCCACCTCTGAAGCATTCCTCCTCAATGCTGCTGCCCACCATGGAACCGCACGCCCATTCTAGGGATCCTGATTCCCTCACGGTCAAGGTGCTGTATTCTGAACTGTCTTAAATTAAATCTCTCCTGCTGGTGTTGCTTTGTGACCATGCTGGGTCCTCTGCTGTGCCCGGTCCCGCGGAGCCCGGTGCAGATGTCCTCTTGGTGTCCTACCTGTGTCGGGATAACTATGATGCGACCAGCCTCGGGGCTTCTGGATGAGGCCTCTGCTGGTTCATGGGGTGGGGATGATGCATCCGCAGCTTCTGCTGTGCATGCTGCGTTGGCGCAACTCCAGCTGCATGTTCCCCCTTCCACAGCCAGAGCCCTACCAACGCCTTCTTCTGACGGCAGGGTGGTTCCTACTCCTTTGCTGCCCACTGGGTTGTGGATGCCATTCAACAGGCTTATACCATGCACGGCCGTCCTGTGCCAACCAGCGTTTCGTGTCATTCAACCAGGGCTGTGTCCACATCCTGGGCTGCTGCCCATTGGGTGCTGTTGGACTCCATCTCCACGGCTGTTTCCTGATCATCCCTGGACACCTTCACACGATTTTAAAGGGTCAATGTGCCTGACCCCAACCCAAAAAAAAACCAAAAAACTGGCATTTTGGAATATGGGACAGTAGTCCTGGTGACCATGCCCTGTCATGAGGGACTCCTTTCTTGACACTTTAGATCTCTACCCAGAGGACAACTGATGTTAAGATGACATGAAAGCTCATGATCAAATTGAGGTCAAAAACAACTTTAACGGGCAAAAAAAAAAGACATGAAAACTTTTGACATCTTGGTATTTACCCCTTTGATATCATGTGAATTTTAAATATGGACAAATAAATCAAACTAACAGAGGTATAAAATATACAATAGATGATTCAGTGGAATATACATACAAGAATAATAGTTTTTTGTATTTTTCTGCAAATATCCAGATACACAAAGCAGTTACAGTGTAATTTGTCATTTGTTGCAATGTGTTATTCATTCACTCTTCATTTGCCAATGGTTATAAGAAGCTGCTGATGCTTGACTGGAAGGAGTGGGGATCAAACCAGTGCTCTTTTAATTTGTGATATAAGTGGCCTACAGGCTTAACCTCCTGAGCCACTGCCACCCACTAATCATGTAACATTCAATATCAGGATGGCTGCTGGAAAGAAGAAGCCCAAAACGCGGTTTGAGTGTCAGGAAACAGAAGCACGAAGTCAATTTTACATCACATTTATGTCAGTTTGATGTTTAGCGTGTAGTCATCAAATTGATTTCAAATGAACATAAACTACATGAATCAGAGTTCTTATTTATTTTTTTTTCATGTCAGATTCAATTTCTACTATTCATGTATTTCCCACACTAAAACAAAAGTTTAATAATGTTGTCCTCCTATTGGATCAAGCCGATATCAAGGTGCTCACTGGGTATTCCTGCCTGAGCCTGGGAAATAATTTCTATTATCTGTTTTTTTAAGTGTATTAGTCATTTTTTTGGGTTATAAAAGGCTAAGTTTCCTTAATAGCATGCTTAGTGGCAAATAATGATTAATAAAAGTATATTCCACCCTTTTTGAGTGTAGTGTAAATACAAAATTAGTTAACTTTATAGAATAAAGAAAATATTCATACAAGAGTTTATCGTTTCCTTTTATGCAATGAGCTGAAGGCAAAATCTTTCCATCATTGGTTTCTGTGATCATGTGATCATGGTTCCTTAAAGGAGGCCAATAAGATGTGACCTCTTCTCTTGACGAAAGAAAAAAGCATCAAACTTCTTGTCATTCACCACAAGAATCCAAACATGAAGACACCTGTTCACTTTGTTGCTTTTCTTATAGCCTTCCTTTTAGGTGAGTGCTAAATCTGAAACTTTAATATTAATGTACATTTTTTTCTTGTATTTTTTTTTTTTTTTGTAATGTTTGTTACCTCTTTACTTTTGTTTCCCTTACAGAATTTAATTTAACAGGAACATCATCCTCATTGGTGAATCAACAGACTGTTTTTATATCAGCTCACAAAGGTGATACTGTGTCTTTGCCGTGTTTCTATGAAGTAGATAGTTTAGTATGGGTGTCCTGGTACAAACTAACTCTTGGACAGAAGCCACAACTTCTCTCTAGATTTTTTAGATATTCAGAGGAATTTCGTTTCTACCACGAATTCAATGGAAATCCCCGCTTCAATCTGAATACAGAAAACCAAAATATTCAACTAGCAATTTCAGATCTACAATATTCTGATTCTGCTACTTACTTGTGTGTAGCAAATCTTGAATTGGACATTATTTTCAGGGAAGCTTTTATAGTCAATGTAAAAGGATCAGGTTTAACCATCAAGACTTCCGTGGATCAGTGGTCCTCTGAGAACATCCATGCAGGAGACTCTGTGACTCTGAACTGTACAGTACACACTGGGAGCTGTGATGGAGAACACAGAGTTTACTGGTTCAAAGACTCTGAAGACTCTCATCCAGGACTCATTTACACTCATGGAGGCAGGAGTGATCAGTGTGAGAGAAAGAAGAACACACAAACACACAGTTGTGTCTATGAACTGCACATGAAGAACCTGACTGAGTCTCATGCTGGGATCTACTACTGTGCTGTTGTCTCATGTGGACACATACTGTTTGGAAACGGGACCAAGCTGGACCTCACAGGTGAGTTACAGTGATGTTTGTTGACTTTGAACACAGTTTGTGTAGGAAAGGACCAAATAAAAAATGTGTGTTTGTCTGCAGGTCAGCCGAAGTCTTTGTTGGTGTTTTTCTTAACTGGATCTTTGACCTTCATGAGTGTCCTTGTTGTTTTTCTGGTTTACAAGATCAAAAAACAAAATTGCTTCCAGTCTAAAGGTACAGAAGCTTTTAATTTCAATTTCTCTCCGAGTTCTCTTAACAAAATGTTTGACTTTTTTTTTTTTTTTTAAACCAGATGAAAGTTCAGCACCTGTGTCCACACCAGAGGTCAGTTATTACTTCATTATTATTACTATTATACTATAGAATATTGGTTCACAGTTTAAATTTTTTTATTTATTTTTTTATATTTCACCCCCAGGCTGAGAACAAAGACACAGAAGGCCTCCATTACGCCGCTATAAATATTAAGAGGTCCAATAGATCAAGAAGACAGAAGAACGACTTAAACACAGACTGTGTTTATGCGAGTGTGACACAGCAGAACTGAACTACCTATTTAAGGACTTTAAGTACATTTATGAGAAGTCTAGTTGAAATGTAACAACAGAATCACATCTTGCTGCTGATCAAGAGAAAAACAAAAAAAACATTTGAAGACAGACCTTTTGGATTCAACATGGATGAACCTTTAGTAATAATATCCTTTCAAAATAATAAAAAGACTGAAATAAATTGTTAAATTGTGTCTTTTATTACCATCATTGTTTTGTCATTCAGCAGTATTTTACAGCATCAAACAGGTCCAACATTGTAGAGTGAAAGTATTTAGTCATATATTTTGTTAGTATTTTATGCCTTAGACCAGGGGTCGGCAACCCAAATTGAAAGAGCCACTTTGGACCAATACAATAAAAAACAAATGTGTCTGGAGCCGCATAAATTGAGACGCCTCTTAAAAGTCTTACATTGAAAATAACACATGGAGAATGTGTCGAATGAACGATTATTTCTCCTCCTCGTGTCATATAAGCTTCATTTTTGGCCTCATGACATGTTGGTGAGACATTGCAGCGTCTAACTATCTGACAAAAGCTGAATAGCCTCATAATGGACATTTGAACTTTTATTTTGACATCCTTTAATGACACAAGGAGGGGGGGACTCCTCATCAGTCTCTCCCTCATTCTCACTCCAGGTGCAGGAAGAATTCAAACATAACAGGACAAAATCATAAATGCCAACAAATGTTCAACAGTCAGACAACAAAACTCATTGAGGAAAACCCAAACTTAAATCTATTCCAGTCAGACAGGCAAAAGAATGGGTAACCCACAATTCCTTGCGCTGCCAGACCGACAGCAAGCCTGAGCGTGTCTGAGACCATCACTACAATATGAATGAATTACAGTTTGTTTCATTGCTTTGATGAAATTAAAGAAATGCAATAAAGAAATACGATTTTTGATGTCATTTTTATTTAGAGGATTTGAAAAAAAAAACACAAAAATGTAAGGTGCACCTTTAAGGTGCTTCCACACTGGCCACGTTATTAAAGCGTACACTTTCAATGAAGAGTTAATATAAACGCGTGCACACCTAAATTCCTGCCCTCCAAGTATGGAGCGCGCGTGAGTCTTATAGTCAGACATTTAAAAGGACAGAGTCGTGAAAACAAAAGTCTTCAGAAAGATTTGGGGGATTTTCAACACTTTTACTTTCGGTTCTCCCTGTTGTAGATGCAGATGAGCGCTAATGAACAGTAAAAATACAATAGAAGGAGAATCTCCTCCCCGCCACGCACCGCACGCGGCCGGTGTATGAGACCTGCACATCGCCGCGCTCAGCAGGTGGTATCCACACCGGAGCAGCGCGGTCACGCACGCAGTGGCGGGGAGGAGATTCTTCTTCTATTCTTCTTCTACTGTTCATTAGCGCTCATCTCATCTTGGTGTCATATTAACCTGACCGGACACAAACCGTAATGATTCATTTCTCCTTCGTGATCACGTTTGGCACTTCTGCGCTTTGAAGCAGACTCCGCCCACAAGCAGCTCCCAAATCCAGCTCCTTGATTGGTCAGAGCTCTGAGTTGCTGCGACTGTGAGAAGCCCCTGCATAGCTGCAGCCTGCAGACCGGGGTAGTTGGCGACTGTGCGTGGAAATCTTGAATCTCACAACAACTGGAAAACGTAAAGGATGTTTGTGTCATGTTTGTCCTCCTACGGAAATCGTATTAAAACAAAAAATATATTTCCTTCCAAAATTTTTTATTATTTTCAAACATTTTTGAAAAAGCGCCAATGAGCCACAAGGGAGTGCTTACAGAGCCGCATGCGGCTCCGGAGCCGCAGGTTGCTGACCCCCGCCTTAGACTGTGTATAAATATGCTATTTTTTAAGTGTTTGTGTAACAATATCTTGTGAGCTTTTTTGAATAAAGGGAAACTTGGCCTTTTGTTTGAATCTTTAAATAGTGATGTTTGCTGAAGCTGTATCTATACATAATAAATGCTGTAATAAATGTGTTTTTTTTATTTTATTTTACTGTTTGTCAAACACTAACAGACTTAATAAATCATGTTAAAATACATTTGACTTTAAGTTAAAAATAAATCTAAATCTCATTAAACGTCTATTTTAAATTCTACGCCACTTCACAATTTGGAGACATTTACCCCTTAAATGTGGTTTTGTTAAACATTTTAATATATGTTTTAATATAAATTATTAGGTGACATTAGCAGAGTATTTTTTTTTTATGTAAGGATGCCACGTTGAGGGAATTTATGATATTGGTAAACTGATACCACTCATTGTCTGATCCAAACTTAACCCAAGTTAGAACACCTCGACAGAGAGGTCATAAAAGGTTGCAGCCATGAAGCCAAAAAGAGTCTAGAGTGGAAACCTTGTGACTTCCTGCTCAGCTGTCTCCAATCAGACAATCACCCACCTGCTTCTTGAGTGAGCCACACTCACTGCGAAGTATTGTTTGTGCCACTCTGCCTGCATTACTGAGAGTTTCTAACCAGACCTGATCTTCTGACCCTGCTTTATCTCTGATTGCCAGCTGCCTGCCCTGAACCTCGCCTGGACTCTGACTTTTAGTAAACCTGCTGCACGTGGAACCAGCTGTCTGCCCGTTTGTGACAACGGGATTATATGATGTAGTTTTTTTTTGCATCTCTTGCGTGTTCTCTTTTATCTGACGGTGGGAGGGCAGCATTGCACTACCAGTGCCACATCTGCCTGGTGGAAGAAAAGGAGGATACCATTTTGTACTTGGAGGATGCAAGAGAAAAATCATGCATATGACAAGGGAAACAGCAGAAATATATTCTGGTAAACTGAATGTTGTCCTTTACATTCATGTTATGGCCTTGGTGTATCCGGCACTCTTTGTGTATGGCTTGTGTGCTTGAGTTTGGATGTTTGGGGTGAATGAGTTGGTGTGCATGTGAGTTTTCTTTCTGTAGGGGTCTAAGCTGAGAGCTGCAGCTCTGCAGAGTGTGGACCCGCCCATCTACACCTGGACCTCATCATGCCATCAGCTGAGGACACACCTGCATAAAAGAGCTGACTTCCCCATCCAGAGTTGGCAGCTTTTGTTGAGGAAAAAATGAGTC
>NW_023416884.1:407420-412002 GCF_002922805.2 Oryzias melastigma | reverse complement strand
CTGCGCCACCGTGCAGCCCTACTTGGAGGATGCAAGAGAAAAATCATGAATGTGACAAGGGAAACAGCAGAAATATATTCTGGTAAACTGAATGTTGTCCTTTACATTTATGTTATGGCCTTGGTTTATCCGGCACTCTTTGTGTATGGCTTGTGTGCTTGAGTTTGGATGTTTGGGGTGAATGAGTTGGTGTGCATATGAGTTTTCTTTCTGTAGGTGTCTTGGCTGAGAGCTGTAGCTGTGCAGAGTGTGGACCCGCCCATCTACACCTGGACCTCATCATGCCATCAGCTGAGGACCAGTGACAGAGGATCCACACCTGCATAAAAGAGCTGACTTCCCCATCCAGAGTTGGCAGCTTTTGTAACACCCTTTCTGGTGGTCAGCTTGCCCATGGTGTGAAGTCCATTAAGCTCCTGTCCTCTTTGGTGGTGGAGCTTATTGCTGTCAGAGACTTTGGTGAAAGCTTGTGTGTTTTAGGCATACTTTATAGACCTGGTGGTTCTCAATCTGACTCTCACGTGGAGAGAATTTGTGTTGCTGTTCTGTAGAGATTTAACCCTTAACCCCCCATCATCACTCGTCCCTCAGCTCTATATGAATGAACTCTACTCATATATGCAGTTTTAGCAGCTAACTTTTCTTTAACCGTTCTGGTATCGCCTGTCCGTCCTGGGATGGGATCTCTCCCTCATGTGGGAATCCCTAAGGTTTCTTCTTTTTTTCCTGACTCAGGTTTTTTTTAGGAGTTTTTCCTTACCGCGAGGGAGGGTCTAAGGACAGGGATGACCGTTCTTTATAGTCTGTTTAGTTTTTACCTATTGTGCATATTTTATGACTCCATCTGTGCATCTGTAAAAACTACAGGCATGAAGCCCAATGAGGCAAATTGAATTTGTGATATTGGGCTATATAAATAAAATTGAATTGAAAATTGTTTTCTTTTGTTGCAATCTGTATGTTAATTTATGGCTAACAGCAAATTAAAAGCTGCACACTACCACAGTGCTCCAGTCTGGGTTTCTTATTTTTATGTTACACCTTATTCTCCCTTCCCCTCAGTTGGGATTGTAACATTTATTTAAATACTTGAAAGATGGGTTGTATGATGTTTTATTTATCACAGATCACAACTTCGCCATACTGATTAAAGCATGCGACCTTGATGATAATTTGTGGTTCCAACCACAAGTTATGGACACAAGGTATGGACATTTATTGAGAAATGCCAATATGAATGACTTATGAGGATCATTTTTGCAGAATTTGCACACCAAAAAACATATCCTCTGGATCTTTGCCACAAAAATTCAATTATATCATACATCAATTTTACAATCAAAGCTATACATTCACACTTGGAAAAAAAATAGATAATCTGCTTACACACAAATGGATGGTATTAAATCAATTGGGGGGGCAAAGATCTCTTGGGAATACTATTTGGTAGCCATTGCATTTCAAATGATCACAAGTCACAACACAATACTAAACCAGTGTTATTGTGTCCAAACCTCATTTCCATTTGACAGATCCAAACCTTGAACAGCAAATATAAAGGCAATAATGAAAATTGACACTAGTAACTTTAAGGGTTACTTCAGCAAATGGATGAAATATTTGGAGTGGGAAGTGCTCCAGTGGGGACCGTCATATCCACTCCACTGCTGGGCCCCTCCAGCACACCACAGTCAAGGCACTCCACCACACTCCAGCAGCCCCCGGCAAATGCTGTGTGTTCCAAAAGAAAGAAGTCTGGAGACCTTCAGGAGACACATGAACGCCATGCTGAGCAGAGGATGGCGGCACTGGAGGCAATGGTGTACCCAAAGTTACAAAAACGTCATAGGCTGAAGGAAAGAGCCATTTCAGAGGAAAATGTTATCAATGAATAGAATCCTTACATAATTTCAAAATAACAAAACTGATAAAAATAAATTAAAACATAACCTGCATCTTATGTAGTTCATTATTTAAAATAAAAAACAGCTCTGGTCAACTATTACTGGTACACTTGAGCTTCTAGCTTTTAAGTGACCTTAAGTTTAAAAAATGTCGAATGTGTCTGTCTCATACCATCTACAGTTATCAGAACATAAATTAAACCACATCGACATTAGCCGTTTCAGGAATACCAGAACTTGCACAGATAACCGAGTAGGATAGTAAGCCTATTTGAGTGGTGTAGCATTCTAAGCTATGAACTTTCTCCCTGATAATTATTTAATTGCATCTATTGCTTCATCTCACACTAAGGAAGGAATCAGTTGCTACAAAATTCCCCAGTATGCTATCAGATACCATTTTCTTCTGAGCTGCTGCTTCTTTCTTTGCAACTCTGAGAGAAAAGAAACTGTTGCCCCACGTATAACTCAAGACACGTGACAGTAAAGCAACTTAAACCTGTGAGTTCTGGTCTAACTAGTAACTGTCTACTGATTTACAAGATAAAATATAGTTATATTTCATAAAAATCGCTCTATATTAATCAAGGAGTCCGTGTCTAATTTAGCCAGACAACTGACCTTAGCATATCTAGTCAACACAGAACAGTAGGTCTTAGAGGGACAAGAAATAGAAGTGCTTCGTACTAAATAAACACTGGGGTAATTTTCAAAATAAGAACCGTATTTGTCACAAGTTCATAGCTTCCTCACTACAGCTCAAACTAAATGTATCTATTTGTAATATTTTCTGATTAAATTTGTCTTTACATTCTGCATCATTTAGTTTCACAATATTTTATTAAAATATTTCTATACACTACAGAAGTGTGTTTAGATGATAAGATGCAAAATAGAGTCTAGCTAGCTGTGAATATAGAACACGAGTCTCATTGTGTTTAAACCCAGAAGATGTTTTTAAACACAAAATAGAAGAAACTGGGGAGAAACTTTAAAGTTTTAAAAAAATAAAATAAAATAAAAAATCAACCCTCAGAGAACCATAAAGGGGATATAGTCCGTGATGTATGATAATGCAGATTTGAAAAACCAGACACTTTTATGCACTGAAGACAATTAACAGAAATGAAGACAGCTGTGGGTGATTAACATTAACCTGAAGTGACTGACAGGAGACTGGACATGACAGAAACTAAAACTGCAAAATCCTCACAACAGTATGACAACTATAAATAATTTCAAGATTACGGGAATAAAAGTTTTAGAAAATAATGCAATTTGTTTTTAGCTTGATTCATGTTGATTCAGCCTGCAGCACAATGTCTAAATAAAGAGCCTCCAATGCCTAATTGCTTTAATTGTCTTCCAACTCTATGATAACGTGAATGAGCTCATGTTGAGAATAATTTGTTTAAATAAAAATGACAATTGTATCACTTTCACCTATAGGTCTCATAACTGAAAAGAGCTTAAAATTCTTAATTTCAGGAACACATTTTTTTGATAGGTGGCAAGCAAGCTGTGCAGCAAAAGAGGGGCGGGGCCACACGAGTCGCAGTCAGTGTGAAGGTAGCATGAAGCTAGGGAAATTGTATTAAAAAAAAAAGTCACCAATCATTTGCATGGCTGCATTACCACCAATGCACCAGCAGATGGTCCCCACATTTTTATTGAATGAAGCTTCTAGTAATGAACCAGTTTTCAACACAGTGGTTCATGAGGGTTCAGAGTCTCAGAAAGCCTCATTTGGATATCACTAGGGACAGACAATGGATCAAACCACAGACTATAGTACAATGACCCACTGGACCATGAGCTAAGGCACAACAAACTGGCAGAGAGTGTGAGGTAGGGCTGCCCCGATTAGTTGACTAATCGACTATTAAAGTTGTCGTGACTAATTTAATAGTTGATTAGTCGTTACGTTATATTATATGGAGTGAGACTGAAGTAAAGTTGAAAGTTATAAGTTCAAAAAGTTATATTTTTTTGGACTATTTTGGCATTTACTAAGGTTTGTTAGGCTAATTTGGAGTTTAGCTAATATTTCAGCTACATGCTAGCTATTTTTGGCTAGTTTATGCTTTTTTTATTTATAATTTGTTAGACTATTTTGTAGTTTAGCTAATATTTGAGCTGCATAGTAGCTGTTTTGCTTATTTAGTCTTTTAGGCTAATTTTTCAGCTTCTATTCTATTCAATCAAGAATAAGCTTGTTTCGGCCTGTTCGAACTCCAAACCCCTCCCACTGAGAGCGAGCAAAGGGAGAATCTGTCAATCGAACATTTGAGATGGGGTCAGAGAACAACACATGCTTTTACTGAGGCATCTGATTGGCCAGTTTAAAGCTTAAATAACTTGCGGAAAAGAAAAAAAATATATATATAAAAAAAAGGATAAGAAAGAAGATGTTAAGAAGAAGGCATCAGATGGTTATTTAGTCTTTTAGGCTAATATTTCAGCTGTAAACTAGCTATTTTGGCTAGTTTAGGCCTTTTGTTTGTTTCTTTATTTGTTTTTTAGGCTATTTTGAAGTTTAGCTAATGTTTCAGCTGCATGCTAGCTGTTTTGGCTAACGGGATTTTTTCCGTTTTAACGCTAATTTGGCATTTAACTCATATTTTCGCTGGCTTTCAGCTTCAGTGATTTTAGCTTTAAATTTCAGAAACTTCAGCTTT
>NW_023416884.1:392355-404410 GCF_002922805.2 Oryzias melastigma | reverse complement strand
GCGGCACTGGAGGCAATGGTGTACCCAAAGTTGCAAAAACGTCATAGGCTGAAGGAAAGAGCCGTTTCAGAGGAAAATGTTATCAATGAATAGAATCCTTACATCATTTCAAAATAACAAAAGAACTGATAAAAATAAATTAAAACATAACCTGCATCTTATGTAGTTCATTATTTAAAATAAAAAACAGCTCTGGTTAACTATTACTGGTACACTTGAGCTTCTAGCTTTTAAGTGACCTTAAGCTTAAAAAATGTCGAATGTGTCTGTCTCATACCAGCTACAGTTATCAGAACATAAATTAAACCACATCGACATTAGCCGTTTCAGGAATGCCAGAACTTGTACAGATAACCGAGTAGGATAGTAAGCCTATTTGAGTGGTGTAGCATTCTAAGCTATAAACTTTCACCCTGATAATTATTTAATTGCATCTATTGCTTCATCTCAAACTAAGGAAGGAATCAGTTGCTACAAAATTCCCCAGTATGCTATCAGATACCATTTTCTTCTGAGCTGCTGCTTTTGTCTTTGCGGCTCCGCTTGTACTTTGAGAGAAAAGAAACTGTTGCCCCACGTATAACTCAAGACACGTGACAGTAAAGCAACTTAAACCTGTGAGTTCTGGTCTATCTAGTAACTGTCTGCTGATTTACAAGCTAAAATAGTTATATTTCATAAAAATTACTCTATATTAATCAAGGAGTCTGTGTCTAATTTAGCCAGACAACTGACCTTAGCATATCTAGTCAACACAGAACAGTAGGTCTTATAGGGACAAGAAATGGAAGTGCTTCGTACTAAATAAACACTGGGGTAATTTTCAAAATAAGAACCATATTTGTCACAAGTTCATAGCTTCCTCACTACAGCTCAACAAGAGTCTCATTGTGTTTAAACCCAGAAGATGTTTTTAAGCGCAAAATAGAGGAAACTGGGGAGAAACTTCAAGATTACGGGAATAAAAGTTTTAGAAAATAATGCAATTTGTTTTTAGCTTGATTCATGTTGATTCAGCCTGCAGCACAATGTCTAAATAAAGAGCCTCCAATGCTTAATTGCTTTAATTGTCTTCCAACTCTATGATAACGTGAATGAGCTCATGTTGAGAATAATTTGTTTAAATAAAAATGACATCTCTCATGACTGAAAAGAGCTTAAAATTCTTAATTTCAGGAACACATTTCTTCGAAAGGTGGCAAGCAAGCTGTGCAGCAAAAGAGGGGCGGGGCCACACGAGTCGCAGTCAGTGTGAAGGTAGCATGAAGCTGGGGAAATTTTAAAAAAAAAAAATCACCAATCATTTGCATGGCTGCATTACCACCAATGCACCAGCAGATGGTCCCCACATTTTTATTGAATGAAGCTTCTAGTAATGAACCAGTTTTCAACACAGTGGTTCAAAAGGGTTCAGAGTCTCAAAAAGCCTCATTTGGATATCACTAGGGACAGACAATGGATCAAACCACAGACTATAGTACAATGACCCGCTGGACCATGAGCTAAGGCACAACAAACTGGCAGAGAGTGTGGTAGGGCTGCCACGATTATTCGACTATTAAAGTAGTCGACAACTAATTTCATAGTCGATTAGTCGTTACTTTATATTATATGGGGTCAGAGTCGAGTAAAGTTGAAAGTTATAAGTAAAAAAAGTTACAGTTTTTTTTTTTTTACTATTTTGACATTTACTATGGTTTTTTAGGCTAATTTGGAGTTTAGCTAATATATCAGCTACATCCTAGCTATTTTTGGCTAGTTTAGGCTTTTTTTTATTTATTGATTTTTAGGCTATTTTGTAGATTAGCTAATATTTGAGCTGCATAGTAGCTGTTTTGCTTATTTACTTTTTTAGGCTAATATTTCAGCTGTAAACTAGCTATTTTGGCTAGTTTAGGCCTTTTGTTTGTTTCTTTGTTTGCTTTTTAGGCTATTTTGAAGTTTAGCTAATGTTTCAGCTGCATGCTAGCTGTTTTGGCTAACGGGATTTTTTTTTTCAGTTTTAACGCTAATTTGGCATTTAACTAATATTTTAGCTGGTTATCAGCTTCAGTGATTTTAGCTTTAAATTTAAAAAACTTCAGCTTTCAGCACTAGAATCTTCAGCGGCTGAATTTAGCTACAGCACTCACACTAACATTACCACAAGTAATGGTAGTAGTTTTTAGTTCATTTAAAGCTAATAATGGTTAAGATATGTGCTTTACATCCACTTTGCATATGACCCAATTAGTCGACTAATCTGAAAAAATAATCGTAAAATAATTGTTTGTGGCAGCACTGTGTGAGGAAGTGTCGGTCCTAAATACTGTGGCTCACAGGTGGAATAAATGACAGTGATAAGGCACCAGGTGGAGACTGGAACTGGTTATCAGGATGAAAGAATGTCCAGCAGCAGCATGGTGTTCACCCCAGCACTGAATTTTCTTTAACTTTTTATTAACTTTTGAATTATTTTTTACTCGACATGATTGTAAAATATATCATATCACTGCTTTGCTCTGTGGCAGACTGCCATCATGTCAGGTGACTTTTTAAGGAGGTTCATACTTTTGGTTTCACAGCAACTCCGACAGAAAAACTAAAGTTTAGACATGGATTACTATATTTTGTTTTTCTTTTTTTTATCGAAATCCTTTTCTGGGGTCAGTTTTTTTTTTACTTTTTTATTAATATTATTTATTTAAACACCAGCAATGTCTATGTGACTCGGAAACTGTTTCCAAATTAACTTTAAATGTATCAAGTTGAAGGACTTGATTACAGAACTAAATTTCCTGTTATTGATCCTTATCGTCTAATCTAAGACTGAATCTAACTCGCATTCTAGATTTCAAACCAAAAGATCCTCTTCTTCCTTTCCTTCCCTGCACTGATCTTGTCTAGATAAAATCTTGACATGCTTTGTGTGCTTGAACATGTGATCATATTTCCTAAGAACGGAAGGTGTGTGACTTCAGACGGACCAATCAGACACAGTCTCTCCTCTTTAAAGTAGACAAAGAGTCAAGCTTTTTGTCATTAAGCGCCAGGATCCAAACATGGTGACACCTGCTCAGTTTGTCTTCCTTCTGACATGTTTCCCTACAGGGAACAATGGTAGGTCAAGATATTTAATGTTTAATGTCTATATTACGTTCATGGATATTTTTTGAACTTAAAGTTGTTTTTTCTTTATTATTAATATTGTTTTATTATTTTTTTTCAGCACAGAGTCCTCCACTGGGATCATCATTATCTGTTCCTAAAGAAAGTGTCTTTGTATCAGCTCACATCGGAGAAAAAGTAACTTTACCATGTTTTTACGACGACTTCTATTTAAAATATGTCTCATGGTACAAATATATTCTGGGACAAAAACCAAAACTTATCTCTTATTTTACTAAATATAGTTTTACTTTTACTCTTCATAATGAATTCAACAACAATCTACGCTTTACTCTAAAAACAGGAAACCTAAGTAATAATTTGACAATTTCTGATCTGAAACTATCCGACTCAGCTACTTACTTCTGTATTGCTGGTTATCAAACACACCTGAATTTCACATCAGCTCTAATAGTTGATGTTAAAGGTTCAGATTTAACCATCCAGACTTCAGTGGATCAGTCGTCCTCTGAGAACATCCATGCAGGAGACTCTGTGACTCTGAACTGTACAGTACACACTGGGAGCTGTGATGGAGAACACAGAGTTTACTGGTTCAAAGACTCTGAAGACTCTCATCCAGGACTCATTTACACTGACGGAGGCAGGAGGGATCAGTGTGAGAGAAAGAAGAACACACAAACTCACAGTTGTGTCTATGAGCTGCTCATGAAGAACATAAATGAGTCTCATGCTGGGATCTACTACTGTGCTGTTGCCTCATGTGGACACATACTGTTTGGAAACGGGACCAAACTGGACCTCACAGGTGAGTTACAGTGATTTTTGTGGGCTGTGAACACAAAGTTAATGTATGAAAATATTACATTAGAAATGTGTGTTTTCTGACTCTCAGCAGGTCAGCCAAACTCTTGGTTAGTTTATTACTTAACTGGATCTTTGACCATCATGAGCGTCCTTGTTGTTTTCCTGGTTTACAAGATTAAGAAACAACTTTACTGCCTGTCTAAAGGTACACAAACTGTTAATCTCAGCACAGTTTTCTGAACATGCTGTTTCTAAAATGAACATTTTGTCATTAAAACCAGATGACAGTTCAGCGGCCGCCTGTACTCCACACACAGAAGTGAGTTATTACTTCAATATATTATAACACCACATAATATTGTCTCGCAGGGTAAAGTTTATTTATTTTTTTTTATTTCTTTCTTCAGATTGAGAATGAAGACACAGAAAGCCTTCATTATGCTGCTTTAAATGTTAAGAAGTCCAAAAGATCAAGAGGACAGAAGAGCGACTCCAACATTGATTGTGTTTATACGAGTGTTAGAAAGCATTTCTGAATCTGTTACACAGTAAATCAGCTGAAGTTATTTTCTACAAAACCTTTTATCTACTTTTTGTACGTTACTTTACTGATTTACTTTTTTTGCCATTAATTATCTCTCTCTAATGAATGTGTATTTAAAGTGCTATATTTTTGGGGAAATCTCTGAAAATGTAGTTTTGTTATTGAAAAAGAACAATATGTGTGAAAGTACTATCACTTTGTAAAAGGGAAATTTTGAAAAGATATTGTGTTTCTTTAAAAAATAAACTCTTACAGTACAATAATGTTTGCCTTTTTGTCATTTTCTAGTGTGGTAACTTGAAAAAAGTGCAGTCCTTTTAGATTTCGTTCTTACTCTCTTCAAAATTAATGAAGAATTGAAAAACAAATCCAATGATCCTTTACAGGGTCGTACCTTAGTTTTTGACAAAACATTTTTCAAGGAGGGAGAGAAAATGTCCTTATGTTCACCAGTTTGTTGTCAGGATCTACTTTTTTGCCGCTCTTCATCCCCTTCGTTCAGCCCTACTTATCTCTTTAACTTCCTGCTCCACAAAACATATTCTCTACCCAGAGTTCCCAATATTTTAATCATTTATCAGCTCTTTTGCTTTCCCACAACACTTGATCCCCTCATCAAAAGCCACCTTAACTCTGCAGAGGAGTTTGGAAACTTGAGTAGGATTTCCCATTTCAAACAGGTCTGACATGAAGAGCTGGACTAATACTACGGTCACAAATATCAACTGCATAACAAAGAGGCATCAGCAGAATCTTCAAGATTTCATGTCTCTGCCTGTTTTCTTGGAAATCGTTGGCATGGTCATGAACGTATACGCCATCAGGCGTCCAGAATGACCTGCTTTTTAAATATCCTGCCGGGTGACTAGCAGCCAGTGGCACTTGATGTGGATGGCCGCTATCCTGAGACATTTACACATCGTCCTGTCAGAGCTGCTGGCAGATAGTGATTCTGGCTGCCACCGACCTCTGGCCGCCCAGGTGTCGCCCGATTTTGTAATGGCGTCTTCCCCGCTTGTCACTTCTGCCACCAACTGGGCCGCCACTGACTGACAACTTTTAGAGAAGAACAGTGCGGTCGCGTTAAATTTGTCTTCACATTTCGGCTTATCCCATTTGGTGTCGCCACAGCAAAATTGGCAATTGACACAACCCTGTGCTTGAGGGGCACAGGGACCCACTTAGGCAGCAGCATTAAGGGTCTTGCCCAAGGACCCAATCTGGATGGGGATCAGTGGACACCCCAGGGATTGAACCTAGGTCTGGTGGGTGCAAACCCAATACTTACCCATGACCGTAGTCTGTGTTAGAGACCCCATAAAAATGATTTTCATGGGGCCCAAAATCCCTAGCGGCGTACGTGTGTATGTTGCATAACCACATAAGGAGAAAGTCTGAAACCAGGACAAAAAAGGCATTAGCCAGTATGTTGACTGTAGCTTATTATTACAGCAAAACTTAAGTATTTGCATCTTTATTTTTATAGAATGGTGTGGAGGACCCACAAATTGAACGTACCACTGGTTTGTGTAAAAAGGCGACTGGTGCTTTTTCCTGCAGTTGGAAAAACAGAAGGGATTTGACTGGCTGAGCTTGGCTTACCCACTCATCAACTTGCAACAGAGTCCCCAACTAGACGTGGTTCATCGCAAAAAATGATAGAGAGATTTTTGAAGCAGGAAAAGGCAATAAATCGTGTCTTGGGGTCAAACAAGGAGAGCAGACATCTCGTGCCCACTTGGCAAGACATTGATGTTTTGGAGTCAATGAATAAGGCTGTTAAACCATTCCAAAACTTTATTGATGCTCTGTCAGGCAAGACTTATGTCAGTGTTTCCTGTATTAAACCAGTGTTGCATTTGTTCAAAACAACCTATACTGACCCAGACAAAGTGGAACGCATCAAGAAAAAAAAGAGCTGTAACTGAACTGATGTATTTGCTTGCTGAAACAAGTGCACCACAACAACTGCCAGTGCCATCTGCACAGGAGTGCAAAGAAGAACAGGCTCCGCCCACTAAGAGAATGACTTTAGTTGTGCCAATGCGACCTTCTCACCAATCACAGGTTCTGAAAATGGAGACTGAGCTGGCAACCTACCAGTTGACACCTGTGGCAGACCCAGATGCTGATCTACTTCAGTGGTGAAAGTCCCTGGAACCAAAATTTTCAAGACTAAGTAAGCTTGTTCTTAAATATCTCTTCATCCCTGCTACGAGTGTCCTATCAGAGCAGTTTTTTACTGTGGGACGTGACCTGCCACAGGGCATGTCTGAACCCAGATGCAGTAAACAGGCTTGTCTTGAATTTAGCTGCACTTTTAATTCAATTAAATCTCCTGTGGAGATGTTAAAATAAAAAAGCTTTTGTCAAATAGATTGTGTCATTTGTATTTTTTTTTCCAAGAAAATAAACAAAGGAAGAAAAAGTTCGATTCAAATCTAATTTGGAGGAAAATCTGTGATTTTTATTTTTTTTGGGGGGGGGATTGCCTAGCTCTACTCATCGGTAACTTTTTAGTTTTAATGATGACCACCTCTTTATTGATTCACAGCTTTGTGGCCTGCTATACCACAAGTACCACATTCAGTGGATTCCACTGAGTCCACTGCATGCCAGTGGTGTGGCTACGTCAGAGCCGTCATTCACATTACTTTCTATTAGCGGATAATCAAACTGGTCATTAACATCCATCATTGAGAGGCACTAGCTAGAGAAAAAACACACTCTGTCACATTTAAAATATCAATTTTATGGGAGAAGTGACACTTGAATAAGATGGTTGGTTGAAACTTTTGAAGATCACGTAGCTCTATATCAATAAATGAGATCCAGTTTCATGTGATATTTCTGGCTTCTTAACTACGATGTTCTCTTGTTTTTATCATTGACATGTACTATTTCACTGGAGATTTCAAGCCTTACCTCTGGCATTTGCAAATTCCGGCCAGAGCCTTCCCCGTCACTTCCTGATTGCTGCCAATTTGCGACCCTTCGACGGTGATTTGTCCGAGTCGGTCTAAGTCGCGGTTTTAGAGGAACTACTGTCGCCAATCAAGAATGAGCTTTTTTCGGCCTGTTTGAACTCCAAACCCCTCCCACTGAGAGCGAGCAAAGGAGGAACCTGTCAACTGAACATTTGAGATGGGGTCAGCAAGCAACACATGCTTTTACTGAGGCATCTGATTGGCCAGTTTAAAACTTAAATAACTTGCGGTAAAGAAAAAATATATATAAGAAAGAAGATGTTAAGAAGAGGGTATCAGATGGTTATCCTGACAGACAGAGTAATAACTGTCAATTTCTCTGTTGAAGTCTATGGAACTTCGACCGTGGAACCAGCTGATACTTCCTTTTTGGAACACGAGAGGAGAAGCGTTATGTCCAGTTATTATGAAGTCAATGGCTCAACTGGTCTCTTGAACACCAAATTATTTGCTGTTTGTGGCCAAAGCTGACATTCTCATGTGTTAAATACTGAAGCACAACATGCCACTACGGAATGATCAAGCATTTCAATTATGTTATTCCTTTTTTTTGTAAATTAATTCTCCTTAAATAGAAACAATGTTAATTTTCAAGAAGGTGAGGCTTAGTTGCACTGATCTTTTTCTGAATCTTTATGGTGAATGAAGATTCTGATAATGTGTGCTGAGATCAGAGACAACATCTGCCTCTTCCTGTCAAATGTCACTTCTAACCATTCTCAAACAAATACTCAGATTTGTATTGTGATCATTTAAACCACCAGAGGCCTGTGTGAATCCCCCAATCCAACATGTCTGTCCTCAGAGGTGCAAACTGACAATGGTTAAAATTAATGAATGAAGCCTTATTTATAAGGCACTTTACAACTCTTTTAGGGGTATCAAAGTGCTTCACAATAAAAGAAAGACAAAATTACAAAAAAAATTAAAATTAGGCAAGATAAGAAAAAACTTTAATAAAACAGCATAAAATTACAAAAAGTAGTCGCCAATAAAATACATAAAAGATGAATAAGAGTGCAATAAAATAAGTACAAGAAAATAAATGCCACCAACTACTGAACATTAAAAGTAGTTCTAAAAAAAGGTAAGTTTTTAGTTTACATTTACAGCTGATTAGGTCCGATAGCATGCGCAATTCTGCAGGAATGTTATTCCATAATTGAGGGCCGGCAATGGAAAAAGCACCGTCACCCCAGCATTTTTGCCATGACCTAGCACATCAAGCAGATATTGGTTAGCGGACCTTAAAACCCTAGGATGGCTGTGGACAGTTAAAAGCTCGGTTAACTAAACTAGGGCGAGACCATGAAGATCTTTAAAAACAAACAGTAAAAGTTTAATCTGTACTCTAAAACGAACAGGGAGCCAGTGAAGTGACCTGAGTACCAGAGTAATGTGTTATCGTCTGGAGGTTCCAATGCGACTCAGGGAAGGTTTTGCTTTAACTAACAGACGGAAGTGATAAAATCAAATTTTTACAACACTGTCAATCTGTCTATCAAATTTAAAACAACTGAGGGGCAGATATATCTGCAGATCATCAGCATAGCAATGAAAAGAGACATCAAGCTGTGCAATGATAGAGCCGAGTGCAGCAAATATAAAGGAAAAAGAGCAGGACCAAGGATGGAGCCTTGAGGGACTTCACAGGGGAGAGGAGCCACCTATGAGGAAGCCTCGCCAATTTTCACAGAAAAACTTAAATATTAAATAAGAATTAAACTAGTCAAGTGCAGTCCCATGGATGCCAACATGATGTTCTAGTCGAGACAGGTGGACTGGATGGTCCATCGTGTCAAAGGCTCCTGTCAGATCTGGCTGTTTAGGATTGATGGACACTTCAGAACTGAGGTTTATTACACAATTCCCTCAGAACAAAGTCTGTCTTCTGACGGAATATATCACACAGGTCTCCAACTCTCTGCTTTCTGCAGGTCGTCTACTTCTGGATTTGGGAAACATCAGAGCTGCAGAGTTCAGGTCAGAAAAGCCTTCAATCTGAAATACAGATATTTAAAATAAAAAAAGACATCATTGCAAAACTAAAGAACCATTAACTAAAAACATAAAACTTCACCTTCAGTTTGTCAGTGTGCACTTTTTCCTTTGCTTAAAAGTGGGATAAAAAGGCCATATAAAGCATTAGTACAGATGTCAAAATTGAAAAAAAATAAAGTTTTGTCTTAAAATCTCTTGCTGATTATACCTTCACACCATTGTTTTGAAACAACAACCAAACCAAGAGCGGCTGTCATGAAAAACGCCATCAGAACAGCCAGAAACACAGTCAATAGTGTGGAATATTCATATTCGGGATAAACTTTAGAGTCTGTAAAGTCAGAAAAAGATCGTAAAGTTTGGTTTTATATTACATTTTTCTTTACAGCTCAATTTAATATAGATTTTTTTTTACAGAATTGACGCTAAAACAGTTAAATATTTAGAAGCAAAGACAGGTTCGATGAAATGTTTAAAGATCCAGAGATTTTTTTTGTTTTACATCTAATATATAAAATATCACAGCAGTAACAGCAAATTTTTGAAGATACGGGATCCTCACTACAAGTCTTACCCTTCTCTTTATCCTTAGAGTCATCCCCTGTAAAGAAAACACACACAAATGATGTTCTTGAATTCATAAATAAAAGGAGATCACACATGATCATGATCTTACCTTTAATGATCAACTGTGTCACATCTCCAATGATTGTATGTCTGTTTGCGTAGAATCCACAGAAGTACAGTCCAGAGTCAGACTCATTCACTCCAATGATTTTCAGAGACACAGAGCTGATGTCGGAACTCATCACAAATTTTCCACCTTCAAATCCATGACAGAGTGAAGGATCACCATCAGAACCAAAGATGGAGGAGATACAGCTGACTTTGGAGATGTTGACCACTCTGAACCAGTCAATCTGAGCTCTGTTTGTAGTAAAGCATAGTAGAGTGACATTTTCTCCAGACTGGACCTTCAAAGTCTGAAATTCACAGATGCAGCCTGAAACAAGGCAGACACTATATGAGACTCATTGTAAATAATTCAAAAGTCAGTTCTTGTGTGAAAGACAGATTTTCTGTTCATCAGAGTACTTACCGCGGCTGCAGAGAAGAAAAGCTGCTATTACGACGAGGATCCTCATTCTGTGTTCAACAAGATTTCACAATCAGAACGCTTTATAGTCAAGAAGGCGTTTCCACTGGGCGTGGTATTTTTATTATCTACAACATATCAAAAAAAGGTGTCTGTAGTATGGAAAGCTTTGAAGAGATCTTATATTTACTGTTAGAAATCCTTGGTCCTGCTTGTGAAGTCCGCTGCTGCTGTCACTGCTGTTTGAGTCAAACTGCTGCTTTAGTCCTCATTTTCAAAAACAAAAGATAATGTTATCACCAAATCTTTTAAGTCTTTACCACAAATGCGTCTTTTTTTTTTTTTTTCAACCTTGCTGATGTCCTGCGGTCTTCATGTGTTCAGACTGTGATCTGAAACAGGCTGTTTGGTCAAACCCTTACTAGAAAATATCAAAGGCAATCACAAGACCTCACAATCAAAAAGCTCCAAAAAGTTGCCTGAAGAACTTGTGACATAAAAAAACAGAGCAAATTCAATATTAATAATAATCCCCCCCCCCAAAAAAAACGTTCTTGCTGGACCAGCCTTACCACAACCTCCACCAGTGCTGTTAAGCATAGTACTGGCAAAATCATTTGAGAAGGACTTTGTATTAACTTTAAATGTAAGGACTTTTACAGAAAGTTGGCAGACATGATGAAAAGAAGAGAGGTGAATAATCAAAAAAAAAATAACAGATGGGAAGACAGGAACTCTTATAGGTTGGGAGCTATTTCAAGCTGTAATATCATGGTGTGGATTAGAAGAGGAATGGTACCGTAGTGATTTTGAAGGAGTTTTCCAAGAATATTCTGGAAGTGAAAAAAAAAAGAGTAGAAAAGGATTGAACCCAGAAGTTATGCTGTGATGTTGAATCTTGACAGTAGTTATGCCCCCCAGATAACATGTGACCCAAAGGCAAAAGGAGAATTTCAGGAGGTAGATTAATTAATAGATCTAGAAGAGTATACTACTTTAAGTATTGGCTCACCCATCCAGATGATCACAATCAGTTGTCCTAACCATTTGCCCTGCACACAGGTGTATAAAAACAAGCACTCACCCATGTGGACTGTTTTTACAAACATTAGTGAAAGAATGTTCCTCTCTCAGGAGCTAAGTGAATTCCAGCGTGGAAGTGTCATTGGATGCCACCTGTGCCACAAATCCAATGGTGACATCTCCTCACTCTTAAATATACTCACAAAAATAAAGGAGCATCTTACAGAAACACATTAGACACATCAGATCTCAATATGAAGTTGGACATCTATACAAATAACGACAGGGCAGTGTCTTAGGAACAAAAGGATGCCAAGTCTTTGAATGGAAATAAACGTTTTCAGCCTACAGAGGCTCAATTGTGTAGACACCAAAAAATCAGAGTGAAATGAAGATGTGGAAGGCTAGTTCATTTCTTTCCAAAACTTAATTTCTGCAACTCAAAATGCTTTTCAGTATCTTGTGTGGCCCCCACCAGCTTGTATGCAT
>NW_023416884.1:378896-388003 GCF_002922805.2 Oryzias melastigma | reverse complement strand
AACGAGGCCCCCAGCTGCTTAACCAAAAAGAAAATTATCAGACAGGTTTAATTCAATTCATGCCAGGCCCAATAAATATTAAAAAAAAGTGTTCCTTTAATTTTTGTGAGCAGTGTGTATTCTACAGTCAACTATCAGCTCTATCTTAATGATATGGAAAAGTTTGGGAAAAACAGCCACCGAGTGGTCGGCCACGTAAACTGACAGAGTGGGGTCAGTTGATGCCGAAGTGCATAGTGCAAAGAGGTTGTCGACTTTCTGCACAGTCAGATGCTACAGAGCTCCAAAGTTCATGTGACTTTCAGATTAGCTCAAGTACAGTACACAGAGAGCTTCAGGGAATGGGTTTCCATGGGCGAGCAGCTTCATCCAAGCCACACATGACCAAGTGCAATGCAAAGCATTGATGCAGTGCTGTAAAGAATGCCGTCTCTGGACTCTACAGCAGCGGAGATGGATTCTCTGGAGGGATGAATCACGCTTTTCCATCTGGCAATCTGATGGACCAGTCTGGGATTGGAAGTTGCAGGAGAACACTACATTTTGGACTGCATTGTGCAGAGTGTGAAATATGGTGGAGGAGGAATGATGGTGTGGGCTTGTTTTTCAGGAGATGGGCTTGGGCCCTCAGTTCCAGTGAAAGACACTTTGAATGCTTCAGGATACCAAAACATTTTGGACAATTCCACACTACCAACCTTGTGGGAACAGTTTGGAGACGTCCCTTCCTCTTCCAACATGACTGGACAACAGTGTGCAAAGCAAGGCCCATAAAGACATGGAGGACAGAGTCTGGTTTGGATGAACAGGACTGGCCTGCACACAGTCCTGACCTGAACCCCATAGAACACTTTTGGGATGAAAGAAGTTTGAAGTTTATTTGGTTGGTTGCATACATTCAACATTTCACAACCTTTAAATGATAATCCACATCAACCATAAAGGAATGGGCCGAAGCATTATTCTTATCAAAGCGCATCCAAAAAATACCACTTACACAGAAACAGAACTTAACATCAAGTTGACTAGTATGCCACAAGCATAAAAAAACATTTTTCAACAAAATACATATTCACACTTACAATATACACACATACTATATATACATATATTACAGCTGCATACATACATATTTACTGAAATTGAATTTCGCTAGTATTGATTAACTTTTTTTTTACATTTTCTCAGTAACCTAATTTTTTAAGAGACTATATGGAGATCTTTATTTAAAGAATTCCAAAGTTTTGTACCAAAAACAGGAAGACATCTCCATTTCATGATGAATTAGAGTGGAGACAGCGAGCCACGCCTTCTCCACCAACATCCGTGTCTAAAATGCGTTAGTTCAATATGTATTACCCCTCAAATTCAGACACTATAAAAGATATCCCCAAAAAACGAAAATTACTCCTATCATTAGTCAGTTATTTAGTTATTATGGACCTGCGGAGCTGCCTCCCAGAGAGCCTAAGGACCACAGAGACTCTGCATGTTGTCCAAAAAAAGAAAAGAAATGCTCACCCCCTACCCTTTTAACCAGACTTTTGGTTAAAAGTTTCAAATATATTTAATTGATATATAATTATTTCATATACTTTTCAAAAATTGTTTATTATGGTTAATTATTTTTTGTGCTTATGTTTACTTTTGATTTTTACCTTTCCTAAGGTTTATGTATGTATGTGTGCGCGTGTATAAATGTATGTACACTGTATTACCAAAAGTACTGGCTCACCTGCCTTGACTCACATGTTAAGTTCCATCCCATTCCTAGCCCATACAGTTTAATATGATGTTGATCCACCTTCCCCAGCTAATCCAGCTTCAACTCTTATGGGAAAGCTGTCCACGAGGTTGAAGAGTGTTTATAATAGGGCTGTCAATGCTAACGCGTTAGCACATTTGATTAATTAAAAACAATAATGTGTTATTTTTATTAATGCAGATAAATTACACAACAAAACTGTCTTCCACTTCGCCATGGACAGTACAGGTTTACACAGCGTGCGTTGATTTCTGAAAATGTAAACGTGGTTGGACACTAACCCACCCGCGTATGACATGGTCACTTACAAAAGAAATAAATATTCAATACATTTTTAGTACTTTATTCTTGATATATTTTGATGTAGATCCCTATTTCAGAAAAAAAATGACTATTTGATTAGTGGTGCGGTGGTTGAAAATATCAATGTCATCATGCTAGTATCGATATTTCTCCTTGGGATACTATCAATACTCAAATGATATGACCACCCTTAGTGTGGACAATTCCCCAAAATAAAATTCATCGTATTAGCATCTAGCAAATGTTTTATTAACAAGAAATAAAAAACATATACTAAGAAAAATCCAAACGTCTGACAGCAAAACAGCAGTGGGCTCAAACATTTTTGTGCTTGTTGGTTTCAGTTATACATTGTATTTACATATCAGTCAGCTTTTATCAACCTTAATATATCTGTCGGGTATTAAGGTACTTGCATTGCTGTACAACATGAGAAAAAAGAAATAAAGTCTAAATGAAAACACAAATATTTATCATATTTAGGGAAATACATTTTCAAAAAACAGTGTTTTTACTATGCTATGTATCAAAAATCGTACTTTAATCTCTACAGTGACTTGAAGCTTCAGTTCTGTGGTCTCACACTCGCATAAACACAGTCTGTGTTTAAGTCGTTCTTCTGTCTTGATCTGTTGGACCTCTTAACATTTATAGCAGCGTAATGGAGATTTTCTGTGTCTTTGTTCTCAGCCTGAAACCAAATTCACAGAAAAGAATTACAGATTGAAGTTAGTGTGAATCCAAGATTAACATGATAACTGAAGAGAGTTGAGTCTCACCTCTGAGCTTCTTAAGGGGGCAGCAGGTGATCTTTCATCTGGTTATTAAACACAGAAAAGTTTACTTCAAGAACACACGTGTAGGACAGTGAAAGAAGTTTGTGTACCTGTGGAGGTGCAGTTGTTTCTCTTGTTGATCTTCCAGAGAAGAAAAAGCAGAAAAACAACGAGGACGCTCATGATGGTCAATAATCCAACCAAAGTGTGAAGAATCACAGAGTTCTGCAAAACGACATGGTCTGGAACCATGAAAAAAAAAATGTAACCTTAAATTAATCTGAATTTTATTTTGTCCACAATTGTTATCTTTCAAAAGTTAAACTCACCTGTGAGGTCCAGTTTGGTCCCGTTTCCAAACAGTATGTGTCCACATGAGGCGACAGCACAGTAGTAGATCCCAGCATGAGACTCAGTCAGGTTCTTCATGTGCAGCTCGTAGACACAACTGTGTGTTTGCATGTTGTTATTTTTTTCACACTGATTATGAGTGTAAATGAGTCCTGGATGAGAGTCTTCAGAGTCTTTGAACCAGTAAACTCTGTGTTCTCCATCACAGCTCCCAGTGTGCACTGTACAGTTCAGAGTCACAGAGTCTCCTGTATGGATGTTCTCAGAGGACAACTGATCTACTGAAGTCTGGATGTAAGAAGAAGAGTCCTCCACAAGGACACTATAGCCCTCATGAAATTCATGAGCATATGAATGTACACCAACACAGTAATAAGTACCTGAGTCTGATGTCTGTGCATTTGAGATCTTCAGGTGGTTTTTACCATCCCCGTTCTCTAGCTGGAACCTTTGATCATTCTTAAAGTCGTTATTCAAACGTCCTTGACTCTCGTGCTTATAGAACTCAGAAAAGAGTCTTGGTCTCTGTCCCAGAGTTTGTTTGTACCAGTAATAGAACGTAGTCTGATTGTGTTTGCTGAAACATCTCAAAGTCACGTCCTGACCAACTGCCAGGGACTTAAAGTGCAAAGATGAGGAAAATTCCAGAGCCTGTGAACAACCTGACAAGAAAAATGTACACAGAAGACATTAATACAACAACAACAAAAAAATACTGTTTGCAAGAAAAGTAAAACTTCAGTTAAAATAAAATAAACCTACCAAGTGTTGCCAAGAGCAGACAGGAGAAAGAGCAAAGAAAATACATTTTAATATAAATAAATAAACAGAAGAGTCATAAAACTGGTGTAAATCCCTGAAGTTGTAACCTTAAAAATGCCTGAAGGTTTGAAGGTAACAAACTGGTCTTAAGACTATTTTAAGGAGAGGGGTGGTGACAGACGATCAGATTATGAACACCCCTCCTCTTTGGACTTTGTACTGCACCGCCTTTATGAACACTTTTTTACAGTATTTCCAGTTCTACTTTACTGCCAATTTTTTTCAATAATTTTCAATAATAATAATAATTTCCATGTTGTTTCTTGACAAATAATCTGCCCTTGATCTGATAAGGACTCGATTATGGCACCAATGCATACATATAAATATAAAAAAAAGAATTTACTCACTAGAGGTGAGACAAAGCGAAATACGCTTGAAATACGCTTCTCTCCATTCTCTGCCCAGCCAAAAAAAGAAAAAAAACCCACTCTGCTTGACATTAATTGACTATCATTATTTTAGATCAATCTAATGAAATATGTGGCTGTACTGTATGGATTACTGGAAAAATGTATATTCATGATTATATTTGTTCAATTGTATTTATTTAATTGTATTTATTTCTATATTTATGTATATATATTTATTTCTATATGTAAGTAATCTAATTGAAAATATAAATGTACTGTATACATTACTACAAAATTATATACTACTTATGATTATATTTGTTACATTTTCTTTATTTTTTAATCAATGTATTACTTTATATCCTAAATGAGTTTGATTTATCTGTGTTTTGTAATTTGTATTGCAGTATTAAATTATTCTGTGTGAATGGGTCTGTAACTGTAAAACCCTTTTGGTCTTCGGGGGAGGTAGAAAAACAACTATACGCCGTTTACCATTTATTCTCATATAATTGAATTTTGGTTCAAATAATTCGATCAAATCAAAACATACAATTCCACAAACTTTAGCAGGAATACCAGTGACCTTTTAAAACAATCAGGAACAGTTCTACAGCCATTAATGAATACAAGCTTTTAGGATTATTAAGGAGAAATATATTCAAGATTTGTAATATGAACAAACATGGAGAAAATGAGTTCAATTTCATTCCTCCAGACCACCAGAGGACACGCTCCAAGCACGAAATGACCCATCTTGTGCATGCGTTGTTCGAGAATTTGACAGCAAACAGTTACCTGTTACCCATCCAGATGATCACAACCAGTTATCCTAACCATTTGCCCTGCACACAGGTGTATAAAAACAAGCACTCACCCACGTGGACTGTTTTTACAAACATTAGTGAAAGAATGTTTTGCTCTCAGGAGCTAAGTGAATTCCAAAGTGGAAGTGTCATTGGATGCCACCTTTGCAACAAATCCAATGGTGACATTTCCTCACTCTTAAATATACTCACAAAAATAAAGGAGCATCTTACAGAAACACATTAGATACATCAGATCTCAATATGAAGTTGGATATCTATACAAATAATAACAGGGCAGTGTCTTAGGAACAAAAGGATGCCAGGTCTTTTAATGGAAATAAAAGTTTTCAGCCTACAGAGGCTCAATTGTGTAGACACCATAAAATCAGAGTGAAATGAAGATGTGGCAGGCTAGTCCATTTCTTTCCAAAACTTAATTTTTGCAACTCAAAATGCTTTTCAGTATTTTGTGTGGCCCCCATGAGCTTGTATGCTTGACAACGTGGCGGGATGCTCCTAATGAGACGACGGATGGTGTCTTGTGGCATTTCCTCCCAGATCTGTGTGAGGGCATCCCTGAGCTGTTGTACAGTCTGAGGAGCAACCTGGCGGCACCTAATGGATCAAAACATAATGACCCAGAGATGTTCTATTGGGTTTAAGTCAGGGGACGGTGAAGGCCAATCAATTGTTTCAATTCCTTCATCCTCAAGGTACTGCCTGCATACTCTTGCCACGTGAGGCCGGGCATTGTCGTGGATTAGGAGGAACCCAGGACCTACTGCACCAGCGTAGGGTCTGACAATGGGTTCAAGGATTTCATCTGGATACCTTATGGCAGTCAGAGCACCATTTCCTAGGCAGTAGAGGTCTGTGCGTCCCTCCATGGATATGCCTCCCCAGACCATCACTGACCCACCACCAAACCTGTCATGTTGAACCATGTGGCAGGCAGCATAACATTCTCCTTGTCTTCTCCAGACTCTTTCACGTCTATCACGGGTACTCAGGGTGAACCTGCTCTGGTCTGTGAAAAGTACAGGGCGCCAGTGGCGGACTTGCCAATTCTGGTGTTCTTGAGCAAATGCCAGTGGAGCTCCACGGTGCTGGGCAGTGAGCACAGGGCCCACTACAGGACGTGGGGCCCTCAGGCCACCTTCAAAAAGTCTGTTCCTGATTGTTTGGGTAGAGACATTCACACCAGTGGCCCTCTGGAGGTCATTCTATGGGGCCCGAGCAGTGCTCAGCCTGTTCCGCCTTGCACAAAGGAGCAGGTATGGGTCCTGCTGAGGGGTTGAGGACCTTCTACGGCCCTGTCCAGCTCTCCCAGAATGACAATCAGTCCCCTGAAATCTCCTCCGTCTTCTGGAGATTGTGCTGGAAGACACATTAAACCTTCTTGCTGCAGCACGTGTGGATGTGTCATCCTGGAGAAGTTAGACAACCTGTTCAACTTCTGTAGGGTTAAGGAATCGCCTCATACTGCCAGTAGAGATAATTATCAAGCCAAAATCAGCACGAGTGGAAAACCAGCCGAAAAAGATAAAGAGGGAAAAACTTGAAATGATCTCCACATGTAACACCAGTCCTGTTTGGAGGGTTTTCTAATTGTTGCCACTGAAGTGCACCTGTTGTTAATTCCATGAACACCAAAACAGCTGAATTTGATTATTGAGGCCCCCAGCTGCTTAACCAACAAGAAAATTGTCAGACAGGTTTAATTCAATTCATGCCAGGCCCCCCCCCAAAAAAAAGTGTTCCTGTAATACCCCTTCCGCTCTCCTTAGTTTGTTTACATTAAAAGTGGGGTCATCTGGACCCCCCAAGACAGTGCGCTGAACTTTTTTTTATCTTTGATTTTTGAGTTTTACTAATGTCCATGACAGACATACAATCCTGTCCACCTTTGTCATGGAAGGAATCACATATCAATATGTGGTTGGAGTCAACTGGACCCCAAAGAGAGCGGAAGGGTTAATTTTTGTGAGCAGTGTGTATTCTACAGTCAATTATCAGCTCTATCGTAACGATATGGAAAATTTTGGGAAAAACAGCCACCGAGTGGTCAGCCACGTAAACTGACAGAGTGGGGTCAGTGGATGCCGAAGTGCATAGTGCAAAGAGGTTGCAGACTTTCTGCACAGTCAGATGCTACAGAGCTCCAAAGTTCATGTGACTTTCAGATTAGCTCAAGTACAGTACGCAGAGAGCTTCAGGGAATGGGTTTCCATGGGCGAGCAGCTGCATCCAAGCCACACATGACAAAGTGCGATGCAAATCATCGATGCAGTGGTGTAAAGAGTGCCGTCTCTGGACTCTACAGCAGTGGAGATGGATTCTCTGGAGGGATGAATCACGCTTTTCCATTTGGCAATCTGATGGACCAGTCTGGGATTGGAAGTTGCAGGAGAACACTACATTTTGGACTGCATTGTGCAGAGTGTGAAATATGGTGGAGTAGGAATGATGGTGTGGGCTTGTTTTTCAGGAGATGGGCTTGGCCCCTCAGTTTCAGTGAAAGAAACTTTGAATGCTTCAGGATACCAAAACATTTTGGACAATTCCATACTCCCAACCTTGTGGGAACAGTTTGGAGACGTCCCTACCTCTTCCAACGTGACTGGACAACAGTGTGCAAAGCAAGGCCCATAAAGACATGGAGGACAGAGTCTGGTTTGGATGAACAGGACTGGCCTGCACAGAGTCCTGACCTGATCCAGATAGAACACCTTTGGGATTGAAGAAGTTTGAAGTTTATTTGGTTGGTTGCATACATTCAACATTTAACAATCTTTAAAGGCCTCGTGCAGTGGCAGTTTTATTTTTATTTTTTTTTTATCTAGAAAGTCAATGGAACCTGGAAAACAAATCTGATAAAAATATTCACTTAAAATGATCCAGCTCGATTTTATTGATCATTTTATGGTCGTGCACAGCTTTAAATTTGGGCGATAGGTGGTGATGGGTGGGGACTGCGCGTGACGTCACTTCAGGGATCCCAGAGTGTAAACAACAATGGTGGACGGTTTGAGAAGTGTCATAGACCACGATTTAGCAGATATTTCTTTGGATCAAAGTGATGAGCCTTCATCAAACACGGGAATTTTAACGACACAGGGTTTGGAGGGTGTACAGCCCTACCAGTTTGAACCGGAGGTTTCCTCATCTGAGGATACAGGGGCTTCGGATGACGACGGTGAAAGCTCACACAGCGATGGCGGGGAGAAGACCATCAAACTTGACTTTTTAGAGGAAGTAAAAGTCATAACAAGGTTTCTGTAGGTGAACCTGCGGAAGGATCATTACCGGAAAAGGAAAGGCGCCGACGCTGCCGCAGAGCGTCCTTTGTCGTCCTCATCCAGGGCCGAGGCGGACGGAGCCCCCCGCGCCCGGGTCTGTTGCTGCGGCGACGGGTGGGCTCGCTCCCCCGCCGCCCTCTCGGCCTCCCTCGCCTCCGCGCAACCAACCCCCGCGTGGGTCCTCCTTCCAGACGGCCGGCGCCCCGCGCGGAGGCCAACCCCGCCGGCCTCACGGCCCCGAGAGGCAGTAAAAACCCTTCGTGCGGGCTCGGCTGCCGGCGCCGGACGACCGTCCGGCAAACCCACGGCGCCCCCCATGCCCGGCCTGGGGCCTCGGAACCGCAAACCCCCCTCAGCGCGGCGTGGCGGCCTCACCCTGGCTGTACGGCGTGCGCCCGCCAGGTACCCGTACACCCCCCGCGTTCCTCCTCCGGAGGGCCGGGGAGGGCTCAAAGCCTCCCCCTGACCGGGGAGCGCCCCTCTCCTTTATTGAAACGGTAAATTCATGAAGGGAGACCCCCTTCTTCGGCGCATTGCTGCATCCAAATACCACACTCCTATTCACCATTATCCTGTTCGAATCCCCAAATCCACGGCAGTCCAAATTCTATTATGTTAAGTAATTCCAT
>NW_023416884.1:359619-373124 GCF_002922805.2 Oryzias melastigma | reverse complement strand
ACGAGCAGTGCTCAGCCTGTTCCGCCTTGCACAAAGGAGCAGGTATCGGTCCTGCTGAGGGGTTGAGGACCTTCTACGGCCCTGCCCCGCTCTCCGAGAATAACCACCTTTCTTCTGAAATCTCCTCCATGTTCTGGAGATTGTGCTGGAAGACACATTAAACCTTCTGGCTGCAGCACCTGTGCCATCCTGGAGAAGTTAGAAAACCTGTGCAACTTCTGTAGTGTTAAGGAATCGCCTCATACTGCCAGTAGAGATAATTATCAAGCCAAAATTAGCACGAGTGGAAAACCAGCCAAAAAAGATCAAGAGGGAGAAACTTGAGATGACCTCCACATGTAAAACCAGTCCTGTTTTGAGGGTTTTCTAATTGTTGCCACGGAAGTGCACCTGTTGTTGATTCCATGAACACCAATACAGCTGAAATCGATTAACGAGGCCCTCAGCTGATTAACCAACAAGAAAATTATCAGACAGGGTTAATTTAATTCATGCCAGGCCCAATAAAAAAAAAAAAAAGTGTTCCTTTAATTTTTGTGAGCAGTGTATATTCTACAGTCAACTATCAGCTCTATCTTAACGATATGGAAAAGTTTGGGAAAAACAGCCACCGAGTGGTCGGCCACGTAAACTGACAGAGTGGGGTCAGTAGATGCCGAAGCGCATAGTGCAAAGAGGTTGCAGACTTTCTGTACAGTCAGATGCTACAGAGCTCCAAAGTTCATGTGACTTTCAGATTAGCTCAAGTACAGTACACAGAGAGCTTCAGGGAATGGGTTTCCATGGGCGAGCAGCTCCATCCAAGCCACACATGACCAAGTGCGATGCAAATCATTGATGCAGTGGTGTAAAGAATGCTGTCACTGGACTCTACAGCAGTGGAGATGGATTCTCTGGAGGGGTGAATCACGTTTTTCCATCTGGCAATCTGATGGACCAGTCTGGGATTGGAAGTTGCAGGAGAACGCTACATTTCGGACTGCATTGTGCAGAGTGTGAAATATAGTGGAGGAGGAATGATGGTGTGGGCTTGTTTTTCAGGGGATGGGCTTGGGCCCTGAGTTCCAGTGAAAGAGACTTTGAATGCTTCAAGATACCAAAACATTTTGGACAATTCCATACTCCCAACCTTGTGGGAACAGTTTGGAGACGTCCCTTCCTCTTCCAACATGACTGGACAACAGTGTGCAAAGCAAGGTCCATAAAGACATGGAGGACAGAGTCTGGTTTGGATGAACAGGACTGGCCTGCACAGAGTCCTGACCTGAACCCCATAGAACACCTTTGGGATGGAAGAAGTTTGAAGTTTATTTGGTTGGTTGCATACATTCAACATTTAACAACCTTTAAATGATAATCCACATCAACCAAAAAAGGAATTGGCTGAAGCATTATGCTTATCAAAGCCCATCCAAAAAATACCACTTACACAGAAACAGAACGTAACATCAAGTTGACTAGTATGCCGCAAGCATAAAAAAAACAAATTTCAACAAAATACATATTGATGCTTACAATAAACACACATACATATATTACAGCTGCATACATACATATTTACTGAAATTGAATTTCGCTAGTATTGATTAACTTTTTTTTACATTTTATCAGTAACCTAATTTTTTAAGAGACTAAATTGAGATCTTTATTTAAAGAATTCCAAAGTTTTTGTACCAAAAACAGGAGGCCATCTCCATTTCATGATGAATTCGAGTGGAGACAGAGAGCAAGGCCTTCTCCACCAACATCAGTGTCTAATATACGTTAGTTCGATATGTATTACCCCTCAATTTCAGACACTATTAAAGATATCCCCAAATAACAAAAAATACTCCTATTATTAGAGTCAGTTATTTAGTTATTATGAACGTGTGGAGCAGCCTCCCAGAGAGCCTAAGGACCACAGAGACTCTGCATGTTGTCAAAATAAAAGCAATAAAAAATTCTCACCCACTACCCTTTTAACCAGACTTTTGGTTAAGATTTACAAATATATTTAATTGATATATAACTATTTTGTATACTTTTCAAAAAATGTTTACTATGGTTAATTATTTTTTGCGATTATGTCTACTTTGGATTTTTACCTTGCCTAAGGTTTACGTATGTATGTGTGCGCGTGTATAAATGTATGTACACTGTATTACCAAAAGTATTTTCTCACCTGCCTTGACTCACATGTTAAGTTCCATCCCATTCCTAACCCATACAGTTTAATATGATGTTGGTCCACCTTTTGCAGCTATTCCAGCTTCAACTCTTCTGGGAAAGCTGTCCACTAGGTAGAGGAGTGTGTTTATAATAAGGCTGTCAATGTTAACGCGTTAGCACATGTGATTAATTAAAAACAATAATGTGTTATTTTTATTAATGCAGATTAATTACACATCAAAACTGTCTTCCAGTACAGGACAGTACAGGTTTACACAGCGTGTGATGATTTCTGAAAATGTAAGCGTGGTTGGACAGTGACCCGCCCGTGTATGACATGGTCACTTACAAAAGAAATAAATATTCAATACATTTTTAGTACTTTATTGTTGATATATTTTGATGTAGATACTTTTCAGAAAAAAAATGACTATTTGATTAGTGGTGCGGTGGTTGAAAATATCAATGTCATCATGCTAGTATCGATATTTCCCCTTGGGATACTATCAATACTCAAATGATATGACCACCCCTAGCGTGGACAATTCCCCAAAAATATAATTCATCGTATCAGCATCTAGCCAACGTTCTATTGACAAAAAAACAAAAAACATATACAAAGAAATACATTTTCAGAAAACAGTGTTTTTATTATGCTATGTATCAAAAATGGTAATTTAATCTCTACAGTGACTTGAAGCTTCAGTTCTGTTGTCTCACACTCGCATAAACACAGTCTGTGTTTAAGTCGTTCTTCTGTCTTGATCTGTTGGACCTCTTCACATTTATAGCAGCATAATGAAGGTTTTCTGTGTCTTTGTTCTCAGCCTGAAACCAAATTCACAGAAAAGAATTACAGATCGAAGTTAGTGTGAATCCAAGATTAACATGATAACTGAAGAGAGTTGAGTCTCACCTCTGTGCTTCTTAAGGGGGCAGCAGGTGATCTTTCATCTGGTTATTAAACACAGAAAAGTTTACTTCAAGAACACACATGTAGGACAGTGAAAGAAGTTTGTGTACCTGTGGAGGTGCAGTTGTTTCTCTTGTTGATCTTCCAGAGAAGAAAAAGCAGAAAAACAACGAGGACGCTCATGATGGTCAATAATCCAACCAAAGTTTGTAGAATCACAGAGTTCGGCAAAAGTACATGGTCTGGAACCATGAAAAAAAAATGTAACCTTAAATTAATCTGAATTTTATTTTGTCCACAATTTTCATCTTTTAATAGTTAAACTTACCTGTGAAGTCCAGTTTGGTCCTGTTTCCAAACAGTATGTGTCCACATGAGGCGACAGCACAGTAGTAGATCCCAGCATGAGACTCAGTCAGGTTCTTTAAAGACAGCTCGTAGACACAACTGTGTGTTTGTGCATCATTGTTTCTCTCACACTGATCCTTCCTGCCTCCATGAGTATAAATGAGTCCTGGATGAGACTCTCCAGAGTCTTTGAACCAGTAAACTCTGTGTTCTCCATCACAGCTCCCAGTGTGTACTGTACAGTTCAGAGTCACAGAGTCTCCTGCATGGATGTTCTCAGAGGACGACTGATCCACCGAAGTCTGGATGTAAGAAGAAGAGTCCTCCACAAGGACACTATAGCACTCATAAAATTCAGAAACATATGAATGTCCACCAACACAGTAATAAGTACCTGAATCTGATGTCTGTGCATTTGAGATCGTCAGGTGGTTTTTAGTATCCCCGATCTCTAGCAGGAACCTCGGATCATTCTTAAAGTCATTTGTGAAACTTCCTTCACTCCCGTGCTTAAAGAATTCAGACAAGAGTCTTGGTCTCTGTCCCAGAGTTTGTTTGTACCAGTAAAAGATCGCAGTCTGACTGTGTTTGCTGAAACATTGCAGAGTAACGTCCTGACCAACCACCAGGGACTTAAAACGCAAAGATGAGGAAAATTCCAGAGCCTGTGAACAAGCTGACAAGAAAAATGCACACAGAAGACATTAATACAACAACAACACTTTTTGCAAGAAAAGTAAAACTTCAGTTAAAATAAGAACAAACCTACCAAGTGTTGCCAAGAGCAGACAGGAAAAAAAGCAAAGAAAAGACATTTTCATATAAATAAATATAAAGAAGAGGCATAAAAGTGGTGAAAATCCCTGAAGTTGTAACCTTTAAAATATCTGAAGATTTGAAGGTAACAAACTGGACTTAAGACTATTTTAAGGAGAGGGGTGGTGACAGATGATCAGATGATGAACACCCCTCCTCTTTGGACTTTGTACTGCACCGCCTTTATGAACTCTTTTTTTTTACAGTATTTCCAGTTCTACTTTACTGCCAAATTTTATTTTCAGATATATATTTTTCACACACAGAGAAGCAATTAAGTAAACTTTTCAATAATTTTTAATAAAAATAATTTCCATGTTGTTACTTGACAAATAATCTGCCCTTGATCTGATGAGGACTCGATTATGGCACCAATGCATATATAAATATAAACAAAGAATTTACTCACTAGAGGTGAGACTAAGCGAAATACGCTTTCTCCCCCAAGCCAAAAAAATCTTACTCTGCTTGACGATTGCAGTTCACTTTCGGCTTCTCCCTTTCGGGTTCGCCACAGCGTAGCATCAGTGATTTGGCAGAGTTTTTCCGCCAGATTCCCTTCCTGACACAACCCTGTACTTGAGGGGCACAGGGACCCAGTTAGGCAGCAGCATCAAGGGTCTTGCCTAAGGACCCAATCTGGGTGGGGATCAGTGGACAGCCCTGGGAATCGAACCCAGGGCTCCTGTGTGCCAGCCCTTCACCTAGCCCACTGAGCCACCGGACCACACTCCCACTTGTCTCTTACTGCATCAAGAAGTTCTCTTCAAGTAAATCATGAACAGAAGCAGTCACAAGGAGAATCCCTGCTGGAGTCCTACATACACTGGGAACAGATTTGACTTACAGTCCAACACAGTCGCAGTAAAATGCGTACATATGCCACGACTTTGCACTCTGAAATACCGTGTATAATATACGCCAAACACGGTTTTTGCGTGCATATGATACGCAATGGTAGAGAATAGGTTGCGCTGGTGTACAATATACACGCTTTTTAGGTTTCGTTTTGGTCACGTGGTCAGAAATCCTCCGGCTCTTTTCTAAATGACGTCGTTCCTGGTAAAGGTTAGGACTATGGTTATGGTTAGGGTTAGAAAAGCAAATTGTTCGTTTGTGGGGCTGTCTGTGATGCTCACGCCTCCACCAGGGGACGTGTCAAACGTGGAAAACACATTTAACACGTTTAGGACCGCGCGTATTATATGCACGCAAAAACTGGTTTGGGTGTATATTATACACGGTATTTCCCAAATCGTGGCATATGTATGCATTTTACTAAGACTGGGCTGTACAGTCAGCGATATCATGAAGGCTCTTGCTGTAGTTATTATACAGTTGGACTGAAGTTATATTTAGGGTGTTCTCTAATACATTCTCATATAAATATATATCGTTTTTTTTAAACACATTTTCTTTATTCAATTTCAAAACTCGCTACACGGTGGCGCAGTGGTTAGCGCTCTTGCCTCACAGCGAGAAGGCCCCGGTTCGACTCCCGGCTGGGACCTTTCTGTGTGGAGTTTGCATGTTCTCCCCGTGCATGCGTGGGTTTCCACCGGGGACTCCGGCTTCCTCCCACCGTCCAAAAACATGCTTCATAGGTTAATTGGTGACTCTAAATTGCCCCTAGGTGTGAATGCGTGAGTGAATGTGTGTGTGATTGAGGCGACAGACTGGCGACCTGTCCAGGGTGTACCCCGCCTTCGCCCATCAGTAGCCGGGATAGGCTCCGGCACCCTGCGACCCCGAAAGGGAGGAAGTGGTCAAGAAGATGGATGGATGGAATTTCAAAACTCAATCTACATAGTTAAAGCTCTGTAGACACGTTTGATTTAGTCCTTCCGTTGACCTAAATTTCATTCTGACCAGGGCCCCAGTTATGAGTCTGATCTATTAAAACAAACGTGTGTCACCAATGACATTGCCAAGAGCCACACAACACCACACTACACAACGCCACACTCACCCCAAAGAAGAACCAGAGTGTAGAATGTTTCCATCAGATCCACTTATACATGTTACTTTTCTGAGGGGTAGAGAAACAGAATCGCTAAGCGAACCTTTTACCACAACTCATCCAGATATGCCGTTTTTGGCAAACATCTTTGACTTCCTGTTGTGGTAGGTTTTAGAATAGGCCCTAAGTAGAGTCATCACGATGTGGGTCTGCAAATACCAACACCGGCTTTGAGTGGCACACCAATTGGCTGAACAAAAAGTATGCAATCCAGTCCCTAACAATATGTTAATGAATGATAAAATAAACAAATGGTTTGATAATTGAACTAGAGAGGAGTCTTATGTGGAGGTAAAGCTGTTGAGAAAATAGGGACAACTGTATAAAATGTGGCCAGAGATGGGTGCTTGTGAACTGACAATTTATAGACTCCTGAAAAGTATGCGCTGCTTTCCTCTATAGGGTTTTTCAACCCACCCCAGAGAGCATGCAACTAATCCTTCTTCTGCTTTAAGTACTTTCCTGACAGTGGCAGAAGCACAAGATAAGAATGATGCCTGCGTTTTATGTCAATTGACAAGAAGAAACCTTGGTCAGCCTCAACCGTTGACAGACTGCAGGGACTGCTAACTTTAAAGTGGGCGTCAGTATCATAGAGCTCAGTATTTTATGTGGATTTTATATTTTGTTTGCTTACGTGACATTTTAGGCTGCATGGTGGTGTAGTGGTTAGCACTTTTGCCTCACATTAAAAAGACCTTGATTCAAATCACGGTTGGAACCTTTGTGTGTAGAGTTTGTGTTGTTCCCATGTGTGCTTAAGTAACTGTGGTCTAATTTTAGAACCGTTTTTGTTCCAAAGCTCTCAGAGCCATTTCCACTGGTGGAAAATTTAAACTGTACTTCACAAAACTTCACCACAGGAATAGAGGTTAAACAGAGAGACCCTACTTTGTGCTGAGAGATGGACCCTGATAAAGGCATAAAAAGACAGTGGGGGGTTTACCAAAACCACAGCTTCTGTGTTACGTGACGTGACACGGAGATGCTGATGCACAAGGCTGCAGTGCATCATGAGCTATCTGGTTAAACTGCATGAAAGGATTTTTTAAAATAATTTCAGTCAACATGATCAACTTGTAGCAAAGTTATTAAATCTCTCCAAATTGAATCTTCCTTAAGAAGGATGATTGAATGGTTGGTGCTATTCAATCTCCCTGTTTCACTGATTTATTCCTGCAGAAATTAAACATAAATAAATAAATAAAGTAAAAAGTATAAAACATAAAACAGGACTTTGCTGTGCTGGTTTTATTTTTTTATGACCAAAGTTTCACATGCAGAAAAAGTACAATGAAGTGGCTCCATAAGGAGAAGCTGTTAAGACTAGTCAGAAAAAGATGTTTTTACAGGGACATCTTGGATCATCTCTGTCACCAAGTTAACTGAAGTGTATCTGTAAATAAACAACCACATTATCTACTTTCAGGGCCGCACACCTAGTTAAAGATTGAATCCTGCTAGTCATCTCCTCTTTAGACGACCTATTATAAGGACATCCTCGCCCACCAGCAAACATCGGTTCGTCTGTTCCACACGCCTTGATCTAAAACTACCAACTACCACTTGTTACTGCTCACTTTCTACTATCTCTAACATCTACTGTTGTCTCATTAAGGATCACAAGGATTTCCCCATCGACCTCACGTTATCCTGTGAACCACCATCCAGGACCTCTGCTCATTCTTTACAACTTCTCAGTTCTTAACACAGAATGTCGGACCACAAAGAAAGATGTCAAACACGTTTTGCTCTGAGCTGCAGCTTGTTGTGGTAAGCAAGGACTCTCACCTAACAGTGAAAAGGCTCTGTTTGGAATTTGGCTTCCTCTCACGGTTGATAAACGTACTTCTTATATTAGTTTGCAATTCAAAATGGTCCTCTAGGTGTGAATTTGTGTGGTTACTTATCTTTGTGCGACCTTGAGATAGGCCTGCCTTGCAGGGTACACTCCACCAACCCCATTAACCTGGACAGTAGGGGTGGGCGTATCGATAGTATGGATACCAAGAAACTATCAATACTAGCTTGATGAGGTCAATAGTTTCGATACTTCTGTTGCAATTTTTCTTTAATATGTACCGTAAAGAGCTGGAATTTATTTAAGGAGTTCATGCAACCACAGCATTTATCTGTATACAGTGTTGCCAAATTGGCCCAAAACACAGCCCAATCTGAGGAGGAAACGCCCCAAAACTGGAAACTCTGGCTCTCCATGTAAACAGTGCACAAGCTCCTTCCCTCATCGGACTCTTGAGTCAAGTCATGAAAGAGCCACATATTTGCACTTAATGGCAAGATTCTTTGTTGTGTTTATTTTATTATTCATTACAGTGTTTCTTTCTTTACTTTCTTCACAAGTGACTTTGATATTTTGTTATATTTAAAATTAAACACTCACATATAATATGTGTGTGTTCAGTGTTATTACTCACATTTTTGTTAAAACTTTTTAAAATTTTACACTAGATAATAGTTTATGCCTGTAATACTAGTTTTATGCCACTATTAATAAAAGTGTTCTATATTTTAGGTTAGGTCAGTGCAGATTGCTATAATTAGGTTGTAAACATTTTATTTGCCAAAAGTCTCACTCCTGTCCTTTAATATACATTAAATTAACAAAAAAGTATTTTGGAAATTATTTAATAATACAACATTTAAAGAAAAAATCTGTATCGGTATTGATATTGATATCACTGATATCACCTGTAATTACTTGGTATTGGATCGTTACCCAAATTATCAGTTTCGCTCACCCCTACTGGGCAGAAATAAACAGGCCTGGAAAGCAGCATTTTTTTTTCTCTTTAAGACTTTTGTCTATGCCCTAATTCAACCCGTCTTTTATTTATTGGTGGGTAATAAATACCAATAAATAAAAGAAAGTATTTTGCTACCTGATGTTTTAGGGTAAACATATACACTCCGGGCAAGGAGAGGCATTGTGTAACCAGGCCTCTAGACCTCAAGAAAGATTTAAAGATGACTGTAAAGAAACTTGCAAAACTCATATGAAGTCAGGACAATTTTTTCTTGAAAGATAATTAAGTGGAAAATAATAGACCAAGTGGACCACTGAACACATTTCTGATGTTTTCTGTAACACTGCTGTTACTATGGGTTCTTATGGGTTAACTTGTGGATGTCATTGTGACGCAATCTAAAAGTTGTTTGTGAAAAAGCCTCATCCGGTTTTAATAATACCTGAAACAACCTCAGTTGTGAATTTTGAACAGCTAGAATCATCTATTCAACTGATAATGTTTGAATTTTATGTGTGTGAGCTCTGAGCCCATCTAGCTACTGTTATACCTGCAGAAGCTAACAATTGCATGTGACACAATTCTCTTATCACACTTGAGGTTTGTTTGCAAAGTGCAGCTGCGGTAATTCTTATGCGACTGCTGTTCGTATCCTCACTGACCAACAGCTACATTTCCTGTTTGTGCAGAGTGAGGCGGGGGTCGCTTCATGCTCCCCGGGCCTAAGAGGAGTCAAAGCTGAAATGGAAAATCAAAACTCAAGTGTGTGGTGTGATAATCGTGAATCGGGTCATGTAGCTGTGAAACAGGAAGCAGTGAGGACTCTGAGAAGCCTTTTGTTACGAGACAAGATCAGACTCCACAATAAAACATGTATTTAATTTATAACTACTGATCCAAATAAATACATGAAAGTACTATAAATAATTAAATACTCCAATCAAATTCACCTGATTTAGAAAAGAAAACTTATTTAGGTATAAAACTGAAAGAAAAATGTTGCAAAGATAAATGACACATCTCTACTCATCTGTATTTGAGCAAAACTTATGTGATGAAATCAGTGATCTTCACATAAGCAGGGGATTAGTTAAGTTACAAGTCATTACAAGCTTTCAGTTTCACTAGTTAGATTAACGCAGTACACAGACGAACCATCTAAAACCATACTGATGCTCTGACTTTGGCTGCTATGGGCTGGTCCTGTAAGTACCGCTGAAACAGATGAGGATGCTGATTAATTCCCCCCTTCATCTTTGGTTTTCAGTCAGCTACCTGGAAGTGCTATTTTTGTCTAACTGGTGTCTTTCTTCAGCGCTTCAAGTGTTTCAAAGAGCTGAGTTCAGAGTTTTCTCTTTCTACCACACAGTCACGTGAGCCAACATAGTAAAAAGAAGTGAAGAGAAAAGTGTTCAAACTCTAAAAAGTTCATTTGCAGCATTTTGTCTGAAGAAACTAAACCAAAACCACATCTGAGTGTGGGATCATTCACTCAACTGAAAGGAGAATACTGCCTCCTGCAGGCCAGTTGCTGCTCAAAAAAAAAAAAAAAATCTTTTGAAACTTCCCCCCAGCTTGGTGATTGGTGGAGAGAGTGCTTCAATCAGCTGTGCAGGAGGGGGCGGAGTCAGCAGCTCCTGCTCACTCTGATTCTGTCTGATTAAGCTAAAAACTTCTCAGTTTCTCTTTTCATCTGCAAGGTTACTGTCCTACTCGCTTACATCTCAGCCTTTTCCAAGTTCATTTTCTTTATCCGTGTGTGTGCTTGACCCTCTTTTTTTATATTTTTAGTTTAGTTGTAAAAAAAAAAGCTCCTTTGGAGTAAATACAAACAATTGACATTCTTGATGTTTTAAAGACCCTTAAACTACTTTAATAAAGTAAGCACAGTGAGGAAACTACATCAGAAGGGCGCTGCCACAGGTGGTGAAAATTATGAAAAAGAAAGAAATGAGTAAGCTAAGCCTCAGTGTGATCCTCTGACTGCAGAGTACACGCTCTCCTCGGTGCTCCTCTGTATGCGGCTCGTCTGTCGTCTCAGTTTGAAGTCCAGAGCGACGTACTGAACAGTGGGAGAGTCCTGATTCTGAGGGAAACCACAGAGCTGTGTTACTTCAACAAACATGTCAAGGAGGAGAAGAGGAAGGGAACTCACCTGGCTGTCAGCGGTGACCTCTGCCTGATGCTGTGACCCTTCAGAGGGATATTAAAGTCATTAAACTTTTGCAGAAACCTAAACTACAGAAGAAGTTAGCCTCACCTTCAGGATGTTTTCTTCTGCACTTTTGGCAGAAAACACAGATAAAGACGATGTTGAAAATGGCGGACACGGTCAGAGCTGCAGCCGCACAGAGCATCAGCACAGAGGGAGGGGCGCTCTGTTTCTCTGTGGAACAGAAACTGTAAGAAGAATGCAGGAAAAAGACTCATGAGCTGAACTTGTGCGGTTCACCTCCAGCATGCAGCCTCAGGATGTGTCCACATGCAGCCACGGCGCAGAGGGACGTCCCGCCATCAGACGCGCTCCTCTGTGGTGAAGTGAAGTCGCAGCTGTGATGTGCAGAGCCGCTCTCACTGCTGCTGCCTGACTGCATGTTCACGCTTCCCCAGCTGAAGCCTCCAGACTCCTGCAGGAACCAGTAAACTCTGCCTTCCTCTTCACTGGTTCCAGTTAGCAGCGTGCAGTTCAGAGTCGAGTCCCAGTCTGGCTCCTGGATCAACGACCTGCAACTGGAATCTGAGAACCAGACGTTCATCTGAAGAACATGAAGTAGAAACACCAGGAGCTCTGTGAGATCTCCAGCTGCTGCTACCTTTAACCATCAGAAAGGTTCCTCTGTCAAACTCTGTGACGGTGATGCTGGTGTGTCCACAGTAATACATGGCAGAGTCTGAGTTCTGGACATCAGAGATGCTCAGACTGTAGAGCTCTCCTCCTGTATGAACTGAAAAGCGTCTGTTGTCAAACGGCTTGTAGAAGCTGTTGGAGTTTGAACGTTTGTAGATGGAGGAGATGATCTGAGGCTGCTCCCCGACTCTCTGCTGGTACCAGCTTAGATGTTTGCTGCTGGAGGCGAAAGAACAAGGCAAAGTCACGCTGTCTCCGATGTAAACGGAGAGCAGGTCTCCATCTGAGAAGATCAGGACTTATTAGATTATTTTATTAAATTATCTGATCAAATTATCACATCAATCTATGTTAGATTTTAAAATGTAAGTGAAGTCATAAAAAACCGGAACACTTACAAACTCTGAGGCAAGAAAGGAAGAGAAGAAGAAAGCCAAGCATCATTTGATGTTTGTGGTTCATTCTGTACTAGAACTGTGACACAAAATGCGGTGAGACTAGATGCTACGCCCTAAGCAGAGGAGGAGGAGGTCTACATGTAGGTACTACATTAAAAAGACAGAATTAAGAAGATTTTGTAAGAAATCCCTCAAAATTTTGTGACTTAATGTAGTAAAGAAAAGAAAAAAATGCACCTTTCTTGGTCCCAAACAAACGTAGTTCTTTTTTGTGTGTTTAGTGCATTATCCTGTTCATTAGGCTCTGCTCCGTCACCACATGTTCTCAGGTCGAAGGTTTCAACAGGTTCTTCTGCATTTCAAAATGCACCCAAATGTGGCTTTAGGTGTCGTTTTGTTTCTCGGGTTTAACTGATGGTTGTTCCCTCGCTTTTGCGATTAAACACAAACACTCACAAGTCTTCCGTGAAAGCAAGGAGCCTTTATATTTCAAAATCGGAACTTTATAAATTAGTACTTTGATTGTTATGGGACAACTGTAATGCTACATACAGATTTGCAATGAGTAATTAAAAAAAAAAACAAAGTAATCAATGACCACAACTGAAGAAGGCCTACATGTTGTAATTTTTTAAGCTTTTTTATTTTCTTCTAAAACTTTTCCTAAATTATAAACAAAAACAAGTAGGACGAACTACATTTATGCACTCTTTAAATATTTTGTAATATACAACAAATGAGGAGGATTGTAGTAAAGAAATTATACTTTCACTTTTATCGATTCAGTTACTCTTGCTTCACTACTTTTTGTAGAGTTAAGTCACAAATTGCCCTGTTCTCAGACTACTCAGTTTGTGTTTTTTTTTCCTTGTGCTCCAGGGGCCCGTTCCAAGAAGCAGGTTCAACAAATTTAGAGTTCAAACCTGAACTTAGAGTCACTGGACTCTAAATTCTCAAACTCAGGGTTTTCGGTTTCAGAACAGCTGAAAATGTTTGATTCAATCAACTTGAAGTTGTTAGAACCAGAATCAGGTGTGAGCGTCGCGACCATAAAAAGCCCTGATCAATGGAGCAAAGACAGCACGATTCACCATGGCAACGGGAGCAAACACCTGAGTTTAGTACTTCCGGCGGCGGAAATTGATAAGTTCCTTCAAGCATATTCAATTCAATTCAATTTTATTTATATAGCCCAATATCACAAATTCAATTTGCCTCATTGGGCTTCATGCCTGTAGTTTTTACA